>NW_028279465.1:0-224108 GCF_059751315.1 Micrasema longulum | reverse complement strand
TAAATACAGTTTACTGGCAAAAAATCAGCGTTTACTATAAAAAAATATACAATATATTTCATTTGCAAAATAGTAAGGAGTATCTAATACAAAAATTAAAAATTAAATGACTAATATTATTATTATGGATAACTTAAATAGCGCCATTTTTGTAATGTAATACCTCAAGGGCGCTTTACATAGTGATTCTATTGTTAAATTAATTTAATTGAAGCTTTTAAATTTGTAATTTAATTAAAACAATTTATTTTGTTGTCACATGCTACGAATTTATTCAAATGATTTAGAGAACAAGTGGGTTTTAAGTTTTTTCCGAAATATCACTTCAGTTTCACAGCTTCGCACTTCTACTAGGAGAGCATTCCATGCCATAGGGCCTGCGACCGCAAATGCGCGTTTACTAAATTTAGTGCGCTGTTTGCGTAGAGGTATAATAACTTTTCCCTTCGCCGTAGACGTAGCTGATCTAAGCGTAAGACGCCTGTCAGCTAGTTCACCTGGTTTTTCTTGACATTTGGCTTGCCAACCGCGCGGTTAAATGCAATAAATAGCATGATAAATAATAAATAAATAAATAAAAATAGCAGTTTTGGAATATTTCCCAGATTTACACCGGTGAAATTCAAACATGTGATTACGCAGTAGGATTATATTTTAGATAAATAAAATTGGACGTATGACAATATGAACGCTGTCATTCGATCCGAAATAGTACGAACGAAACATTGCATAACAGGGGCGAATCGTCAAAGTAAGCGATTATGCACAGCTTACCATTATATTTGACTTTAAATAATAATAAGTTATAGTAACCATGTTTATGGGAAAAAAAAGTAATTATCATTTATTATAAATCACCGTTTATATCTTTCTACAAAAAACTATCTATGAAGCGCGCCCAGCCCATTCTTACTGAACGATGAAACTAGCCGATTACCTCAGCTTATTCTTCCATACAAAAAAGTACACTGTATTTTTCGTCTTTAACCCAAGTCGGCTTTTTTAGTACTAAAACAAACTTGAAGATTACAAATATTTTTAGAAGATTCTCTATTTGGAAACTAGTATTTCGAACATTATTTCCGAAGGACTATTTTTCTTTGATGGGATACCGTTGACATATTATGTATCACATAGGACAGGTGGCGTTCGCAGTGGCCGTTTTAGGCATTATTCATTTTAAAAGAAATCAGCTAGTGCTCAAGTCTTGACAGTACTGTCAATGACAGATCATAATGGAAATATCTGCGAAATGTCATTGTGGTATTTGTTAATAAACTTTTGTGCAAGTATTGTATTAAATAGTGTAGAATAAAACTACGTTTATCGCGTGGTTAATAATAATTGTTGTTTGAGTTGATTTTCACAGAATTACAAAAAAATAGTCATTTATAATCACATTACTTACATGTTATGTAAGTACTTATATGTAGTACAAATTAATGAACATTTTTAATAGATTACCTATAAAATAAATCACGGCTCGCCACTGTTGCATTATAACCCAGAAAAATGTACTGTGCCCTTGTATATTGTTTAATCAAGCAAATATTCTCCTTTTAACTCAAAATTTGAGTTTTTAAAGAAAGTTTGAGAAACATTTAATGTCTTACCATCTTTGGGATATATTTTTTTTTATTTAAATTCGGTTTTTAACAACTTTAGTCTACTAACGTCTAAAAACATTTACGACATACTCAAAACATTGTTGATTAAATTATTCTTTGTAAAGTACTTTTTTATTCATGTTTTACCTTAAATATTTGTCAAAAAAACTTAAAAATTGATTTTAAAACAGTCAAATAAAAACATAGATCAAACTGTGCTTTTCATCACATGTCTTTCGATGGCTTTCACTGGAACGGGCATCAAGATGACAATTCTTAAAACAGGCCTTTTTTGAAAATGCACGCTTAAGCGAACGCTTTCAATGCTTAAAAAAATAAAAACATGAACTATTGGAGGGTTTGTCTTCTTATACTAGGAATAGGCTCAGTATATGAAGGGTCGGCATGCCAGAAATATTAGTACGCCTAATGTTGCAATCGGTTCCCATATGGGCAAATGCCTGTTCTAAGAAAACGATTTGTATGTATGCAAATATGGTTATCGAATATGTTTTCCATAAATAAAAATAATATCAAAGAAATTGAAAAATCATTTATAGCCAAAAAGAGAGAAAAATATATACAGTTTACGTTAGTATAAATATATATGTATAAAATATAATAAATTTAGAAACGATTCAATGGAATGGGCAATCATCGTGTTTTTTTTTATTAGCTAATAAATTAATTTGAAAAATCACAAGCCAATCGATACTATTCTTATTAAAATTTGTTAAGAAATTAAAGATTAAATTCAAATAATTTGAATGGTGCCAAAAACAAACAATTTGTGACGTCATCAAGTATGACGTCTTCGGGTGTTTTGTGACGTCTTCAGATTTTTTTTCATTAATGTCTATGGATGTTATAGAGTATTGTAGATAGCTTCCTTTTTCTATGTGTCGTTTGTGCGTTCAATCACTTATCAAACAATACGAGTTGTTTTATAATTTATAATTGATTTATAATTTTCATGATGAATTGATAATTCAAAATATCATTATCATAATAAATTGATATTTAAAAGAGGTTGAAATCCATAAAATACTAAAAGAAATTCGATATGTAAGATGTAATCCGTTTTCACTTTCAACTGTCAGTGCCTGGAACTGGAGTGTGGAGGGGGTAAGGGGAGGGGGCTTAAGATAGTATGCATAGACAGACAACACTCCTTATATTTCTATATGTAGCCTGCGGCATTACCAACATTAAAATGAATGCATTACTCGTGAACTTCTGTGACAAAATTTATTACCAACTTACGAAACGATCGTTTTCGAAAGACCTTATATTCGAAACGAAAATAATGAAGGAAAATATTCAGTATAAGGGTTTATATAAACACTAGGAGAATCTTTAAAAAATCTTTTATTTGTAGAGTAGGTTAAATCCGATATTCCTCCCGAGTGATAATACCCTATTGCATAATATTGAAATCATTTATTTTATTATGAAAACGCAATTCAGAAGGTAGTAAGTACGCCCCTGAGCATAAATAATAGTTATGTAGACGAATGTTATTAAGCTTGTTTATTATTAATATCTTATTTTTTTCTTTATTACCGTCCAGAGTGACACATCACGATTGAAAGTCATTATTAGTGATTATTTCCGAGTAATGAAATATGAATATATGACAGAATCTTTCAATTATTTTCAATAGAAAGTGTTTTCTCTTTCAATTTAAATTATTTGAATGATACATTGTTACTTTCCTATATTATTTATAATGATGCTTAAGACATCAAAAGAACTGCCCAGTTATCAAATACAAAATCGTTATTTTTTTATTAATTAAATCAATTTGCCGACTCTTTTTTTTTTTTTTTTTTTTTTTATTTGAAAATTTATTTATAAACCCTTACGGATTATTACATTCATATTACATAAAATAATATATACATTTTTCATTTATACTCTGTTGTTCAAGATAATATTTTTTACGTCTTTTGAAAAGTTTGTCCGAGTCTTTTGTTTAGTTTTGTCTGGTAGTTTATTATATAATTTCAGTCCCTGGTTCATTAGTTTTGATTGTCCTTGTCTTGTTTTAGAAAGTTGTATATGGTATTTGTCTGATATTCTCGTATTATGTCTATGTTGACTACAATTTTTTACTAGTTTTAGTTCTTCGTCTACAATTTCATTAGTGGCTAATTTACGGATAAATTTTAATGATTCTAGTTTAAAAATAGCGTATATTTTTTTTATAAGTGTAACATCCTATTAAAATGTATTCGATGAATAGGTATATATTTAAAAAATAGTTTTTCTGTCACTCTCTCGCAGACGCCTCCCTGATATTGTGCGAAAAATACAACTGCACGTCGCACTGATTATGCATAACCAAAATCATGGTATCGAGGTTTGTATACCATACGTCCGAAGACGGCAGGTCAAACTGGGCGCTTTTTTTGGTTTTTGGATGGTCTTAGCTCCCGTAAGAAACAATTTATCAATAAAACTAAACTATAGAAACACGATAATAACATGTTTAGAGAAAAATAATAAATCAGACTCCCATTAAGAAAAAATGTGAAATCAAAAAATTCCGTGTTGTAAAAGGCAGTAAAAAAATATTATGGTATGGGAAAAAACATTTACGAAGAAAAAAATAACAAAATTCAAACTGAAGGTTAAGAAATATGAGTTAATCAATTTATAACTTAAATATATGTCTAATTTTAGTGATTAAGAACAAAGCAATCCGTTTTATTGTATTAAGTTCTTTTTTTAAATTAGTATCATCTGGTGGAATTTTAATTAACCTATGTATCATTGAATGGAATGCGGAATGCTTATGGGCAATTGGATGATTTGAAGAATTATGAATAATTGTGTCTGTATATGTTGGTTTACGGTATATATCGAAATCATTTTTTTAATGTTAAAGACAAGTCAAGAAAGTTAAATTTTTTATATTTTTTTATTTCTAAAGTAAATTTTATTTCTTTACGTAATGAATTTAGAAAATTAAGAATTGTCTGAAAAAAAATAAAAAAATTAGTGGTTAAAAACAAAGTTGTTTTATTTATTTTATTATAATGAATAGTGCTTCAATTTATTTTTTTAAATACGCTCATTATTATTATTATTATAAGAGCACACATAATCATACGATTATGTGTGCCGTACTAGCTTCATTTTTTTTTTTATTGTGGAAAAAAAATAAAGGAATACGTTTGTACGAAGAGAAGTCAGACCGCGTTTCTTCTTTACACATTAGAAAGAAAAGTATATATTCAAAAACAGAGTGTCTTTGCGTACTAAACAGTCATGATGGTTTATTTGCCTGTTATTATTATTTCCAAGATTATTTTACCCGCCAGAGCTTTTGCGTCTTACAATGTATAATAAATAATAAATAACGCTCGAAAGCTCAACATGGCTTTTAATAAAGCGGAAGTAGCTTAATGAGGAATAGGACGATTTTCCACTACGGGCTATACAAGTCCGTAACTTGGCACCATTCTTTAATAAGGACCACTAGAAATAAGTCATAAAAGAATACTTCCTACTTTATTAAATTTCTCCCTTTTAAGTAGGGTTGCCAACCATTTTAATGTCAATACAACAGGGTTGTCGTACTTTATCCAGCATTGCGAACTTACGGATCATATATCCGAGGTTCAAAACCTGCCACAACTTGATTCGATTTTCTGATAGTGAGTTATTTACAACTTGTTGAAAATGCCCTCAAAAATGTAAATTATGGTCAAAACATTTTCCCAAGGTTGCACTGTTACGACCGGCGAGTATATTTTCTTAAACGTTTGAGGCTCGTTTATGTAGAGCCTAACAGATATCTTTGTACTAAAAATACATCAAAATAAATATGTTTCTGCTTGCAGCATATGTCTGAAGGAGCGCGACTAAAAGAATAGACTGAAGATGTCATGAGCGTTGTCCGTGCGTTGCAAAAAACTGTATTTTGGACAAGGGAATAGGGTTGTTTTTACAATGATGTATTTTTATATATATATATTTTAATTAATTTTTTTATTTTTTAATTATATTTTTAAAGTATAAAACGTTGAATTACATTTCCAGGAGGTACAACAACTCAATTCGGGACATAAATAATATTAACATTAAAAAAATAACACATATTAAGAAAAGCAAAGAAACAAAGCAAGTTTAGCACCTTTATAAATAATTTTTATTTTTTATTTTTATTTTATTATTTTTTCACGCCCATAAGGCTTTTACATACATGAAAATTTTACAAAATATAAGTATATAAACAACATTAAATTTAAAAAATACAATATAAAGCAACAAAAGATAGAACGGTGTTAAGAAGTAAAGTTGGTATAAAAAAGAAGATGAGTATATAAACAGCATAGATTTAAAAAAAAAAACACAATATAAAGAAATAAAATAAAGGAACAAAATAAAGGAACAGTGTTAAGAAGTATAGTTGGTATAAAAATAAAAAGATGAGTGTATTAACAACATAAATTCAAAAAAAAAAATATATAATATACTGTAATAAAATATAGAACTGTGTTTTAAAGTTAAGTTGGTTTTAAAAAAATTAAAGAAATATATATATATTTCTATTTTTTTAATGTTAATGTTTAATGATGTTTGGATAATTTATATTTTTTATATTATATTATACTTATATTATACATTATACATTTTTTATATTATACATTTTTGTGAAAATCACCTCAAGGGCGCTGTGCAATAAATAAATATCCCAACACGTCTTGCAGCTACAGAGCGCATGGACGGTTGAGATTCTAGTTCCTCGACTCCAATTATGATATATTCCAATTATAATATATATGAGCTAGATAACAGAACGTCTTGCAGCTACAGAGCGCATGGACAATAAGAATAACACAAACGTTTTCTTACACAAGCAGAATAAATATATAAAAAAAACGCCTTTAAGAATAAAAAAAGTGGTGAATCTACTAAGGGAGATAAGGTCATTAACATCACATGCCACGCAGATGAAGCAGCCATAGTGATGATGAGAACAGATCCATATCAGTTAGTAAACATCAAAATCCATTAAAACTCTTTCTACTCTAACTCATATAGTGTCCGTGCGGTTCGACTGTGGAATCATCTCCCATCCACCATCAAAGATGTTACTACATTATCTCTATTTAAATCACGTCTGAGGAAACATCTCCTTTCTCTTCCTTAATCTCTCCTCCTTTCCCTTTTCCTCTTTTTTCCTTTTTCCCATTGAGTAATAGTTTTGATTTCAGGTAATTTATAAACAAATACGTTTATTTCTATTTTTATATATCTTTAGCTTTTTAATTTTTTTTTCCATTGAATATGTTCTGTAACTTGAAGTATAAAAATAAAATTTTTATTTTATTTGATTGGTTGGAAGAAATTGCCATTTGGCAATGAGCCCGCCAATGCACATTATGTACAAAAAGTTAAATAAATAAACATCTAAATGCCTAAGAAATGTCATATAGTACAATGAACACATGATTATTGGAAATATAATTCGGATATACAAAACGTGTGTCAGACCGATCATGGTGTATCCAATAGAGGCGAGAATAGATAGAGAGAAAATAAAAAATACGAAAAACCAAGTAGAAAAACTAAATGGAAAAAACTACATAGAATACCAAAGATTTTTATTCAACGCGCCGCATTGTGAACGCGTGGAGTTTTTTTTTTAGTGTGGCGGATCCCCTCTGCACAACCCCCATTGATTTGTTTAAAGACCTAAGAATTCTAGACAAGGAGGAGCAAAAATGAGTTCTATGGTTTAGTTTATTGTTGAAATATTTATATCGAGCTCCCTTGCTAAATGAACCTTTCCGAAACTTCTTCATGTAGGTTCTGCAGTGCAGATGAGGAAACACCCAAACTCATTATATGTGTATGTGATGCTTTACATCGTAAAAGGGGCCTCATTCTTGGAAGATCACTGGTTAAACCTGAGGATGTTAAAGAGCTCGTCCTCTATCTAAGAGCCCGATACTCTCGCCTTCCACACAGTAGCCAGGCTCTTTATAGCCCTGGGCTTGGAGGGCGAGAACTATTCACGGGGACCCGTCACAATAGATCTATACAGGTCGCAATGATGTCAGGAGCTTGCATAGCACTGACCCCCAGCACTAAGAATAAGAAAAGAGTTAAGTAATCCAGTGCAAAGAAGAGTAAATGAAGGAATATGAACAGGACTAAAAGATCGGATTTGTTTTTGTGTATGTTTTATTAAATTCAGTACAACTCCAATAACCCAAACTCCAGTCGTCCAGATTGCCAAATATCAAGATCGTTATCGAGAAATAAATAATGGCGGAGAAGTTTTTAATTTAATTGCGCAATTAACTTTGCTAGACTTAAGTTTTTAATGTGATTCAAATTCGCTGTTTTATTTCAAAAACAGTAAAATCTGGTACTGATTAATCCGGATAATTGAAGTTTTACTGTATGTGGGCAAAGTCTAAAGTCTCTCATCAGTTACTAAATAATTTTGTTTATGAATCTATTTTTTTAGTTCGAAAATTGAAGCGATGATTTCAACTATTGTTGGCAACCCTATTTCAAATTACAAAAAGAAAAATGATCGGGAAAAAACAAAAGTAAGAGAAAGCAGCTATTAACCAGCGTCTCCAGTCAATCGATCTTCAAGTTCAGTTGCAGGCATTCAGTAAAAAATGCTGTTTTATTTATTTATATTTTATTAGTCTGTGCTTTCTTTTAACTTGTAAACTATTATCCTGTATCAAAATGTAACTGCCCAGCTTGCAACGGCGTATGTACTCTTGTTAGCTGGGCAAAGTGAACATAAAATTGTGTATATGATAAAATTTATAAATAAATATAAATGCCTGGCCTTCCGCATTCCTACCTCAAAAATGTTCTCCGTCTCGGTTATAATGTGTAAATTTAGGATGGTTGAAAATCCATCGCTTGTGTGCAAAAATTTACTGATGAAAACATTACTCAATTTAATTATTTATTCATTTTCAAAAGAATCGGGCCGGATAACATCAAAGAGAAAAAGCTGTTCCCTTTTTCCGAGGCCCTTAATCCCGGAAGCTTCATAATCCGTGGAAACTAGTTAACTAGAACGGGGTTCCTTTACAACCCTATTCTCTCTACAAAGGTGAAATTAGGGTACCAGATTCCAGTCCCTGATTTCCAAATTGGCTGCCTTTGATCGGAATCGAACCCCGCACAAATCCGTGCTGTAATAAAAAATGTATATTTTGTAGGTATGCTCTTAAACTATTCGTAGTCAAAATAAAAATATTTCGTATTGTTTTCTATATTGTACAAGATATGAATAAAAAACGACGAGTGTAATAAATATCACATACTACGAACACTATTAAAAATGTGTGAAATGGATTCCGAATAATCAATTGGATTTTCAAAATCAATATGTGTATTGGGGAAAAATGTTTTCATACATAACTTTAAAAAAAATATATATATACATATATTTTTTTTAAGTTATGTATTCCTCCCTCTTCCATTCCCACCTTTTCCAATTTTGCTTTCTCTTTCTTATTTTTTTTTATCAATGATCTTATATAATTGTACCTTTATAGAATGATTATGCCTTATTTGTTTTTCAATCATATGCATAATGTATATCGTACTTAAAAATGCCCACTGGACGTTTACGTGAATATATTAATACTGCGTAATACATTTTATTCATAGCATTAATTTTTATAGTTAAAGTCCTGATGATGAGGAAGTAACCTTGAAACCAGTTGACGTATAACTCTAAAGTTTAAGTGGTTTATACAAATTTATAATGACTACGTGTAAAATGTGACAATGTTTTTGATGTTAAAAAAAAACATATCATAAATGTTATTTGATAATTGTATTTAACCATTTACGGACTATTCTATGCCTACCGGTTTCGACACGTACTCTTCTCATCGTCAAGACACTTATTACACTAATCCCACTTTAGAACATATAATATAAGCTAACTCTAACGTCCATTAATTATTATTTAAAAATGTTAAATTAGCTTATTTCGCCGTACAAAAAAGTACACTATATTTTACATCTTCAACCCGGTTATGGTTTATTCGTACTAAAACAAACTTGCAGATTACAAAGATTCTCTATTTAAAAACTAGTATTTTGAATAGGATACCGTTGACATATTATGTATCACATAGGACACGTGGCGTTCGCAGTGGCCGTTTTTGGCATCATTCATTTCAAAAGGAATCGGCCAGTGCTCAGTGTTGACATTCAAATCATAATGGAAATATCCGCTGAATGTTATTGTGGTATTTTTTAATACACTGTGCTGTATTAAATTAAAAATAATGTAGAATAAAGCTACATAAAGCTTGGCGTACTGAATTAAAATTTTTAAGTTGATTTTCACAGAACCACGTAAAAAAAGTCATTTACAAATATATTTCTTACACATTATGTACGTATATGTTTATCAATTTCATCAATTTAATCCCAGTCAGTGAATAATTCACTTTCCTCTTTTCTCAATCTAATTAAGTGCATATTATGTACTTCTGGATTACCTTATTTCAGCACAAAAATGCTAAGGCTACCAAGTTACAGAGAACTCCTTCGGGCAGCTTTTCTCGTTCGGCAACGAGCAACTTTTCCGTGTATGTGGGCACCGCCAAGGAGACTTAGGTCCTCAGATGTCCTATGAGGCAAGCTATATGTAGGTATAAATTAATGATATATTTTTTTGTAGATTACCTCTAAAATAAATCACGGCCCGCCACTGCTGGACAAACGCTGTAATAAATTAGTTATATTTTTTAAATATTTTACTCGTTTTTTAATATTGCTTAAATTCAAGATAAATTTAATTTGCCAAAAAAACACAAAAACCAAACTCATTTTAATGCAAAAAAAGACCGTTAAATAATTCCACGAAGTGTCATTTAATAATTAATTTACATTCCTCACTTTCTGCATTGTTCCAAGTATTTGTGTTAATAAAGTTCGTAAACGAGTTTCCATATAAATTGTTAAAGGAAAAGTTTTCCGTTTAACTTGGCCGCATTGCGTTTTCCCCACGTATTGTTTTTGTTGGAAAATTTCGCCTGATTCTGAAACTAGGGAACTTCTACGCTTATAACTTATACTGTAGGTAAACATCGAGTCTTTAGGAATACTTAACGTCGTAATAACACTTCTATTGATAATAATATATCTCACGATTTTTGTAGATTTTTCTTCATAACCCCTCCACAGTTAATGATTTTAATGAAAACATCAATAAAATTCTAAACTAACGCTGAACCCCTTTCTCGATTGATTTGGACATGCAGAGCAAATGGACGGCGAAAGAAATGCCGAAAAAATTACGAAGCTAATGTTGATGTATGCGAAAATCAAGGAAAACCGAGAAAGATATGGCATGATCAAATCCAACCAATACTTAAAAATTGTCATGTCAGCAGACGGAATGATCGGCGCGCGTCAGTAAAAAGAGTAGAGAAAGCGAGGCGTGTATGCAAAGACAGAGTGAAATGGCGTTTTATCCTCTTCGCCAACTCCTACGGGAAAACGGCGAGATGGTTATTTGTTAGTTACAAGTGCTTTCGTATAAGGCATTTTCTTAACTCCAAAAGCTTCCATAAAAATAGTCATTCATTTTGTAAACGATTTATAGGATTTTGTTCGTTGTTGGGTTCGAACTCATACCCCAATTGAGATTGACAGAAAAAACGATGTTGATAATGAACATGTATCGTGACGTATAAGGGGCGTGGTCAATGCAATGACCGTTTTAGCGAGATTTTAAAATTACAAATTTTAAAATGTTTTTTATGCTACTAATAAGGAACAAAAAAATATTTTTTTAACTGGACAGTATTTCGTAGATTTCTTTACTTTAAAAATGTATTTAAAAAAAGTAATATATCCCTATTAAACTTGACAAAGGAATTTTATTGATATTTTCACAGAAATCCTTCATAGTTCTTTCGCTTTGTTATTCATATCACCAAACGTAGACCTACCGCACTAAAAATAATTTTGAAGGCCTAACCTTCATGTAAAAAAACATTTAAATGCTCAGCATTTTGTTTACAAGTGCAATGCTCTATGACAATGCGGATTTACTTATGCATCCATTGCGTAACATTCGCTATTCTACGTAGTTATTTTGAGTACTTCTGCAAGAAGTTACACGAAATCCGTAAAACCAAAGTGGCATTCAGGAGATATGTTTTACATCCAGATTGTGTTTGTTCTTGTGAACAAAGGAAATATAACTCAGACAACTAAACCAAAGACTAAAAACAACACTTCAAAGACAAACTTTACAATTGTCTCTTACACGTTATAAACACCAGAATCACGTCTCTTAAAAGAAAATGTCAAAATTGGCTTAAGTTGGTTGATTCAAAGATGTTTCATATTTATTTGGTTTTGAAATAGAACAGTACCTACAGAAATGGAGAAAGACATTATATATTTTATATAGATATTGTAAAGGTTGTACCGTTGAACTCCGTTTATCCGAACTCCAGCCATTCGGATTGCAAAATATCCCGATCAATATCCGGAAATAAAAAGTAAAGAAGATTTTATAATAACAAAAAAAGACGCTGGCGACCGTCGCGTTTCTTCGTCAAAGAAATTAACTTTGCTAGTCATGTTTAAGTATGTTTTTTATGTGATAACGTCTTGCACTCTTTAATCCAGAAAAGATTATTAAAAGGCCTAGTCGTGTTATGTCTTATCTGGTTAGTATAGTCATCATGTGCTTTTTAAAGTTGATTTTAAATTTGTCTCCAATATAATTTTTCAAGTAGTCAGATAAGTCATTGTAGTGTTTACGTCCATTGTATAGTATTTTTGACCGTACTGAAAAAATATATTTGTGTGTGTTTTTTATGCAGATGCTGGGAAAAAATATGAAGCCTTATTCTCATATTTAAGCTATGTAGACAATATGCTACATCGGGAAATACGAAAAAGTATTATTTTATGAAAACCTTTTTATCTAACAATGAAAGTTGCGGAAATAATTATCTCCTCAAATCTTTTAAAAATACAAAAAAATCACCAGTTGTACACCAAAAAACACTTTCGACAGAACTAAAATTTTATTGAACACTGTTATTTCTTCAAAAACAGCAAAATTATCTTAATCAATGTTCGTTCGGGAAATCGTACATTAGGAAATATTTTAAATCCGGATTTTAAATTCTTTCTTATTTGATCCTCGATCTTAATATAGGTACATGAACCGATGTGCAAACATTTTAAACTTTTTTAGACAAAAAACGTTTTATATCCAGTGTTGTGGAAGTAAATACTTCGGGTGGAAATTGTTTTAAGTCCTTGGATCCTGATAGATCCTTTATATCCGGTGATAATCATCCATCTGGTAATAATAGCTTTACTCTTCGGGTTCTCGCCTCACCCGTAACATATTTCATTTTGTTTTTATCGTATTTACATAATTGCATATCATTATTAATTATTAAAAATTACTCATATTAAAAATATTTTATTTATTAATCTTATCATTATTATTTATTAAAATTTACTTCCAGGAGTTGACATACAAACTCATTTTGGACAGAACATAACAACATAAAGGTGATCAAAGTCTTTGCTATATAGTAATAATAAAAAAGCTTTTTGGACATACACATGTCCAAAAACTATTGAGATATATTATTTAGAGATAAGGGTCTAGTAATGAACAAAATGACTCGCCTACAGTCTGTATTAAATGCTGCAGCGAGATTTATTTTCGGAATCTCTAAGTTCAGTCTTATCACTCCTCTACTTCGGGAATTACACTGGCTACGTTTTCCACTGAAGGTGGAATACAAATTCTTTTGGATTATGTATAAATCGCTGCACAACTCTGCTCCGGAATATCTAAAAGAACTATGCATTCCAGATGAACTAGCTGACAGGCATCTCACGCTTAGATCAGCTACGTCTACGGCGAGAGGAAAAGTTATTATACCTCTACGCAAACAGAGCACTAAATTCAGTGAACGCGCATTTGCGGTCGCAGGTCCTATGACATGGAATGCTCTCCCAGCAGAGGTGCGAGGCTATGAGAGTGAAAATATGTTTCGGAAAAAACTTAAAACCCACTTGTTCTCTAAATCATTTGAATAAATCCGTAGCATGTAATAACAAAATTAGTTGTTTTAATGAAATTACAAATTCCAAAGCTTTGATTAACATTTTTTATCTGTATAATCACTTTGTAAAGCGCCCATGAGGTATTATGTTACGAAAATGGCGCTTCATAAGTTATCCATAATAATAACAATAATATATATATTTTTTTTAATAAATATTTGCGTTCTTATGATTTACCCAAATATATAATTTTGAGGGCCATTTTTAACGAGTTGTAAATAACTAATTATTAGAAAATGGAAATCATGTTGGGGTAGAGTAGATTATTAGATTCGATAGGTAGTAGATTCGAACCACGGACCTTTTGTCCGTGAGTCCCAGACACTAGCCACAGGACCACAACCCGATTCAACATTAATAAAACTCCATACATATCCGATCTAAATAGTCATCTCCAAAAGAAAGAAAATGGCCATCAGGGGGTGCAAGTGTCATCACGTCATCTCACATCTGCTTTGGCAAGCAAAACACGTTGTACAGTAAAAAGCACGGACTATTTATATTGGTCTACTTTGAGTTATATTCAGTATGTCGCTCCTTTCCCTGAATCTTTAATTTACGCCCGGCTATCGAAGAAGGACAAAGACAAGAGATAGCTCACGACTAATAAGTATTGGTAACAGTGGTAACAAATAAATAAAACGTTTTTTAACATTAAAATAGCTATTTTAAACAAATATTGATTAAGACTAATACATTCCTTACCGGTGAAAGGTTAAACCATCACTTTTTCTATCTTTTCCGAAACGATTTGTGCAGTATCTTAGCGTACATTCGGGCGCTTAAGTAATTGCGAGAAGAGACGAAAGTTCAAAAGTAGGCGAAGAATGCTCGCAACAGACTAAAGCCCGTTCCAGCAAACATATGCCAAATGGCCGCAAGTTATTATATAGAAATTAATAAAATAAAAATTCAACACAACAATCAAAAAACAACAAAAAATAAAAAACTGTATAAAATGAATAAAAATACGCAATTTAACAACTAATACAGATATTGTTATTGTGGATAACTTATATAGCGCCATTTTCGTAATAAAATACCTCAAGGGCGCTTTACATGGTGATTCTATTGTTAAGTTAATTTAATTGAAGCTTTTAAATTTGTAATTTAATTAAAATAATTTATTTTGTTGTCACGTGCTACGGATTTATTCAAATGATTTAGAGAACAAGTGGATTTTAAGTTTTTTCCGAAACATCACTTCACTTTCACAGCCTCGCACCTCTGCTGGGAGAGCATTCCATGCCATAGGGCCTGCGACCGCAAATGCGCGCTCACCAAATTTAGTGCGCTGTTTGCGTAGAGGTATAATAACTTTTCCTCTCGCCGTAGACGTAGCTGATCTAAGCGTGAGACGCCTGTCAGCTAGTTCATCTGGAATGCATAGTTCCCTTTGATATTCCGGAGCCGAGTTGTGCAGTGACTTATACATAAGCCAACAGAGTTTGTATTCGACCCTCTGTGGAAAACGTAGCCAGTGTAGTTCCCGAAGTAGTGGAGTGATATGACTGAACTTAGAGATTCCAAAAATAAGTCTCGCTGCGGCATTCAATACAGATTGTAGGCGAGTCATTTTGTTCATTGGTAGACCTGCATAGATACCATTACAATAATCGACTCTAGACACTACAAACGCATTTATTAATTGACGGGCGGCATCAACCGGCAAATTTTTGCGTATGCATTTAATTTGTCTCAGCTGGTAGAAGCATGAACTTATCGTTCTACTAATTTGAGCGTCAAGAGATAGGTCAGAATTGAGTAAAACTCCCAGTAGTTTAACGGTGGGTAAAACGGCACTCCCTACATTGGGTAGAGCCGTATCCTGGATCAAATTCTGTCGTCTGGCTGAAGCCACCCACAGTTGTTCAGTTTTTGATGGGTTTAATGTTAGTCTGTTTTCAGCCATCCAGTTTCCTATTTTCTTGATGCATCCATCAACTAAATTGACAAGCACACTTCTCTCGCCTGGTTTGCAATAAAAATAAATCTGCATAGCAGTGCGACCACAATCCACATTCTTTGATAATGTTCTCTATATCTTTAGTGTAAAGGAGATAGAGAAGTGGTCCGAGTACTGATCCTTGAGGCACTCCTGTAGACACCCGAAAGTTGGTTGAGCTTTTACCCTGGAACACGACTGCATATTCTCTTTTATTAAGATATGAACTGAACCACATATGTGCCTGATCACGGATACCATAAGTTTTCTCCAGACGTTCAAGCAAAATATTATGGTCTACAGTATCAAATGCAGCACTCATGTCCAGAAGAGCCATCAACACCAGATTGCCAGAGTCCACCGACGTTATAATGTCAGACAGTACTCTTATCACTCCCGTCTCCGTGGAATGAAAACGTCGGTATGCCGATTGCCTTACCGAAAATAAAGAATTCCGCTCGATATAGTTAACGAGCCTGTGAGAAACTATTTTTTCTAGTATTTTCGATACGATGGGAAGATTTGAAATAGGGCGAAAACTGGAAAGATCTTCCACATCTAGTTGTGAATTTTTTAAAAGTGGAGTTACATTTGCTTTTTTTATGGCTCTCGGAACAATGCTGCACTCCATGGATGTATTAAATAAATCTGTTAAAAATGGAGCTAATACGTTGATGCATTTTTTCAAAAGCCATGTTGGCATCGGATCTAATATACATTGTTTGTTGGGTAATGCCGCAACAATTTTTTTAACCTCATTTATAGACGTTGGTTCAAATTTACTGAATTTTCGAAGGGAAGTTTTTTGAATTTGATAATTATTCAAATTCAAAAAACTTAAACTAGATTTGAATCAGAAATTACAGATTAAAAAATTAATAGAAAGTACAAAGAAGAATATAAAATAACATTAAAATACATTCATTCTTAAAGACACCATTCAATTTTAATTTATTACGTTTTTAAAAGAACCCTTGAATGCTTAAGTGTCTGTAAAAATATACAACATAATATTATGAAGGTAAGAAAAAACGTTTCTACCAAAATGTATCTCAGTAAATTAAAACAAAACTTTCACTGTAGATAAAGGAAGCTAATAAAAAAGAAATCCTAATCCCGAAGTTGTTGAAAGGCGATAATAAATATCCTTAAATTTATTGCCTAGAGTCGAAAAATAAGAGTCTTTTAAAAGAGAATTAGTCCTCTTAACCTAGTTTTTTTTCAATGCTCGTTTAACAGCCAACCAGCAGTTGAAACGAGGAAAATTGTATAGTTTTATTTCAGTTGAAGTTTACCAGACACTACTTGTGAAATGGGTTGAAAAGTGTTCGAAAAATAAACGCGTGAAGTTGGTAATGCTTTCAAAGGGAAATTTCAAACAAACTTTTAACCTACACTGACAAACAAAAGAAGTTAAGAGATACAAATAAGCAAAAACAATACTTATTCATAGGTTATTACAAAAATATAAATAGTCGACAGCCACTGCCATCACGCTATTTTCGTGTGGTGGTTGGCACATTCGCTTACTATTCTTGAGGTCCCTTGTTCGATTCTTGGTGGAAGTGACGTAAAATATTTTTTTTATTGGTGGTTTGACACATACATATTTCACTGTCCCTGCACAGGTACCTGAAGGGTAAAACTGATCACCTCATCTTCCATGTAACAAAAATGATCTAGATACGCATGCGTATGCAATTAGAGTAAATGATGGAATGATAATGATGGTTATTAAAAGTTATATTATTTTACTTATTTAAATAAAGTAAAAACGAATTATTTATAAATGAAATGTTTAACAATATTTAATTCAGTTATTTTCTTGTTTTTGTTCCCTTATCATCAGAATGAGCCTTATTTTACTATCAGAAATAACATCCGCACCCGTTCGTTAAGTCTCCTTTACATATTTGCGGGTCAGAAATGGCCCCAGATCGCTTCCTTGCGCAACCCCAGTGTACGAATGAACCGCAAAATGGCCACCATTAATAGTTCGACCCTCGCCGGAGTTTAGGAATTGACACCATTAAGGCGGTCTTACTGTGAGGTTATGTTCCTTGAAACGGGCGTCCTAACTTCTCTCTGGAATGCTTTAAATTTGTTTCTAATGTGTTTCATGTTTCCGTAGCACTGCCAAAAATCATAGTAGATTAGAAATTTCGTAAAACTGGCATAATTTTAATCTACCCCACTAAACAACTATTGGTTTTTAAAAAAATAATATAACTCGGTTACGACTAGTCAGCTAAAATAAAAATCATACCGTTTTGTCATTTTAAAACGGCTTTTTAAAAAAAATCATACTATCACAAAAATGTAATAAATAAATATTTGATAAAAACATTATTTTGTAAGGTGAATGTGTCTGACAAAATATTTTTACTTAAAAAAATTATATAATTTATTTTAAATAAATATTTGGCGGTCTCCGTAGTGTAGTGGCCAAAACGCTTGACTCACAGACTGAAGGTTCTGGGCTCGATTCCCGGTGAGAACACAAAACTTAAATGTGATTGTTCTCAGGCCTGGGTGTTCTGTGATGTAATTCACCACTGCAATAGGGCCTCCTAGCCTATTGTGGTGCATAAAAATAAAATAAACTACTTCTGTTTAGCTTCGAAAATATTCATCTCAAATTACCACCCTTTTAAGGAAAAAAAAAATAAAGCATCTTTTATCACGCACAACGCCATGTTTTTGCGTAGCGTGGTGTCTGATCGTGATGAAAGTCCGTTAAAGAATGAAGGCGCAGAAAGCCACCCACGAATTTATATGCCATTTTCGCTTCGCTATTAACGCGTCTATTTAGTTATGCATTACTTCTGAACGTAGATTATGAACTTTTTTCAGGTTCAGTACTTCAACTGAACAACAGTTAGTGTCAAGCGATATTTTTTGTTTTGTGTGTAACATTCTTAACGAGTTACCGTGACTCGATCACGCCAAGATTCCATTCAAAATGTTATTAAAAAATACGTATCAGTCACACCTAAAAAGTAATAAGTAATAACACAAACGGTAATAACACGGATTATTCCGTGTAATAATATCACTGTCAGAATCAATCTCGAGCGGTCTTTATTATATTTTATGTCATTATAGTAATGATATACGAGAGGAAACACAATTACAAACGGAAAATGGACGTGGTCTGTGAAACTCCGCCATCTTGTTCGTGAGAGATTCAGTACCTAATCGAAAATCAAATGTTATTCACTTATCTACCTACACACAATGACGTAAAATTCAGTGTTTTTATTTATGTTTTATTAACTTATTATTTTTAATAAGAAATATTGTAATTATTATTATTACAAAGTATAACGTCGGCTTCGTGATGTAATGGTCAGCGCGTTTGTCTATCATGCGAGAGGTTTCTGGTTCGATTCCCGACATGCTTGATATGAAATATATATTTAAAGGGGTGTTTTAACCTTAGAATATTTCATTGTCTCTGGACTGGTACCTGAAGCTTAAAACTGATCATCTTACCTTCAAGTAACAAAAATGATCAAGATACGCTGCGATTGGTGTACTAAAGCAGTGCCCTATGCACCATTAGGTGTGGAAAGGGAATTTTGTCGGTAAATGCGTGTAAATTGATCCAGTACTAGTTATTTATATATAGACATAAAATTAAGAATAGTCCAGAAGGAGCGTAGAATCATATTTAAATACATCGGATTGTGTCCAATAATTCCCCCACTTTCACCACGCGCATTTGTAATGTCGCCGCGTAATGTTGCCAATGGGAAAAAATATAATTATAACACAAATGTAAGGTGAAAAAAAGCAATCTGTTAATTTCTCTAAAATTTAATTGTGCACGTGAAAATATTGATTGACACAACAGAGTAGATAAGTAAAGGGTTATTTAATAAGAGTAATTGAATTAATAAACTTTAAACTTAAAATATAAAACAAATTTTATTTGACATAAAACGGATATTTTTACATCATGTTAAATAATATTTGATGTTTAAAAGATAATGTCTGTCAAATGTCCGCGATAGAGTTGTTTAATCCGAGGTCCAATTTTCATTAGTTCTCTCATTAGATGAACAAAGTAGGGTAAAAAAAATTACTACCTTGGCAACACTTATGAAATTTCCATTTTGTTTCTTCGACAATTTGACAGATCGAAAAATAATTAATTTTTAAGTAATGCATTTGCTACATACACATTCATTTGCTAATTACACATGAAATGTGATTGTATCCAGTTTCTTTAAGATCCTAGCAGTATTTCTACACTTCAAAGGGACACAACACGGCATAGTTGAATTCAAATCAGGAGTTGCGTACTAAGCGACGTCTACAAAGAAACTAATGGGTCAAAACATAAACCTACTCATTTATAAATAGTTTAGTCGCCTTCTGTTTGATGTGCGTATGCGGTTTCTGGACTAGTCTCCTATGTACATAGAAGACATATTTATTATACCAATAAATAACAACATATATTTTTTTAATTATCCATATGAAATTTGTGACGTTTGTAACTCAATATTTATTTGTAGGCCGAAAACGGGTATTAAATTTTCCTTTTTCCTTTTTTTTCCTTTTTCCCATTGAGTAATAGTTTTGATTTAAGTTAATTTATAAACAAATACATTTATTTCTATTTTTATATATCTTTAGCTTTTTAATCTTTTTTTTTCTATTGAATGTGTTCTGTAACTTGAATTATAAAAATAAAACTTTTATTTAATTGGTTGGTTGGAAGAAATTGCCATTTGGCAATAAGCCCGCCAATGCACAAATAACATTATGTACAAAAAGTTGAATAAATAAATAAAAATAAATCAATTTCTTTTATTATCCAATCAATATTTATTTTACATAGAAAGTTCTCAATAGATTGAAATGAGGAACTTCAGCCCTACGGGAAATTGGACACAAAAAATGTTTTCTTACGCGGGGTAAAAATTAGAGCATTAAAATTGTTTTGCAAAGTTTCTTGAAAATGTACAGAAAAAATAATAATAAATATTTTGATAAAAATTCACTACTTTAAATGACGTCACTGGTTCATGTGAATCAACCTATAATCTAAGAGCTATGGAAGATTTCCGGTCTGCTTGTCGCTTCTGGACCAATGGGAAGAACTGAATGAGAATAAGCGGAAATGAACATCTGACGTTACACGCGGAGTTATTTCAGAAAAAAAAACTTTGAAAAATCGTAGTGCCGATAATACGATATATAAAAATTTTAAAAAAATATTTTGACTTATTTTAACAGTCTATTAACAAATAGTTTTTTTTTTAAAAACCACTGAACTTCCTCATTATCGCATTTGGTAAAAAATATAAATACGCACATAAAATTGCAGTGGTGATATACAATAAAGTCACGAAAGGTAGATAATATGTATATCAAAGTATTATGTAAATGCATATAATCCGGTGTCTGGTGATCAGTCTTGCGCTTTTGGTTACAGTCCAGAGACGAAGAAATATTGTATTGTAAAGCCACCTCAAGCATGAGAACCATTTAAATGGCACATTTTCCTCAGAAATCGTATTCGTGTAACACAGAAAACGGGCATAAAGATGCACAAGAGCAGTAGAACCATAAACACGCCTTTATCTGTGGAAAAGGGGGCGGGTCGTAAACTGCAGACCACAGACAATCCGTGGTTTTATCCTCGAACGGAAATCTGCACAGAAAAGGAAAATACAAAATCCACCAACATTTTGTCTGTTGGAAATATCTATGTAATAAATCTTCGGGGCGTAATTAAGGAACGCTTAGTTAAATGATCAAAAGCTCGTTTATTATCTCCATTTAATAGGTGCATAGGGGATTGCATTTAGTTCATTTATAAATTTGTGTCAATCAGTACGAAAACAAGCGTTAATTTATTATTTATTTATTGACCTTATTCTGAAGAACTCTACATTATAATCAAACACTGATTTAAGTCTACTTAAGATCTAAATTTGTTGCAACACAGACGGAATTCATTTTTGAGAAGGGAATATGGAAGTCTAGGTATTTACAGGGCTTATGACCTGTCATTGGCTGGTTTAAGTGGCGACTTACACACGGTTTAACGTTCACCATTCTGCCTATGTTTAAACATTCACATTTCCTTAACTCTTGCATCTGTTGTCTTTTGTGAAGTAAAAGAGCTGAAACCTTTATCATGTGGGTGAGATTCATCCGGCTGAACCAATTCACCTACAAAGCAATTTTTTTCCATTTTTACCACTTGGTTAATTCAACAATGTTTTGAATATGTCCAAATCGTTTCAGACAATTGTTTCGCCTTGTTAGGGCATTTTCAAACGAAAGTGAAGAATTATGGACCGAAGGTTCTTATATACCTAAATTTTCTATTACTAAATAACCACCCGGCCTTACCATTAAATATTGGTTTTTCCCATAATTATAATCACTTATGACAACAACAAACCATCACTCTGTCTTTGCATACAGACCTCGCTTCCTCTACATTCATACATCTTATCATGCACGCACGCCGATTATTCTTACTCTTGACATGTCTTTGTTAGATTTGATCATGCCATATCGTCTCTGTCTTCATCGTTTTCTGCATCCTTTTAGACGTTCTTTCGCTGTCCATTCGCTCTACATGTCCAAACCATCGCGGCGTTCCTTTTTTGATTTTGTCGATAGTGCTTGTCTCAGCCTTACACAGTGCCCGGATCTCGACATTCGGTCCCGGGTTCGATTTCTGGGTAGGTTGACGTTTTATAAGTAGTAGCAGTAACCCTTGAGGAGAATATTTAGCATAAGGTGATTTAATCAACAATATTTTGCGTATGTCCAAATTTTTATAGACATCGACTGGATTTAACCACAAGGGAGTTATTAAGATAAACATATTACAACATATATTTCAGAGAGGGAATATGGAAGTCTAGGCATTTACAGAGCTTATGACTAGTCATTGGCTGTAGTATGCAGGTGAAATAATTCATTCAGATGAATCTAACCCGCATCATTAAAGGTTTCAGCTCATTAACGGATGTATGAATTGAAGAAATGTGGATCTCAAAACACAGACAGATTTCTTAATGTTACACAGTGTGTAAAGTGGTCACTTAAACCAGTTAATGATAGATCTCAAGTCACGTAAATACCTATTAATCCATATTTCTCTTTCTAAATTAATATCCTACCCTGTTGTAATATTTTAATGACGTGGTTTCATTATTTTATTGAAAAGCCAAAAATATTCATAAAATTATAAAATGCCTACCATGCAAGAGGTCTCGGGTTCAATTTCCGACATGGTTGACATAAAATATTTATTTAAAGGGGTATTTATACACTAAAATATTTTATAGTCCCTAGACTGGTACCTGAGGCGTAAGACCGATCATCTTACATTCATGTACCAAAAATTATCAAAATACGCTGCGATTGGTATACCAATGCTGTGTCCTATGCACCATTAGGTGCGAAAATGGAATAATAATGATAAACATATTATAAATATATACATAAGTTCCAATTAAAGGCTTCCTCGTAATATTGGTAACAAAAATAATTGTCAAATAAATATATTTAAAACCAAAATTAAAATCGGGGGACTTATATAGTACCATGTATTCGCCATTCGTAATATAATACCTTAAAGGCGTTTTACAAAGTGAATATTTATTTATTTATAAATTTATTGCAAAAAACATAATATACATACTTAATAACAGGGAATCTATATAAAACCAATTCATGTAAAATGAAAACGGAGGGTTCTCTGTTTATGATAGTCTCCATCTAACATGGCACAGCCTGTTCTAAGAAGGAGATTTTTTATCTTTAGAGCGAAAGTAGTCCTATACTAATAAAACAATAACATAAAAAATAAAAACTAAAACTACTTAATTATAAATGCCTAGCTAATGAAATGTAAGAAATTAAAAATCATTATTATACAAATATAAAGTATATATATGTGCCAAGAATACATGTTACTTAAACATAAATAATATAGTATAATATATAATAAAACAAATATAAAGCAATCAAATACATAAAAATATAAATAATATGTGTACCAATTATATAAAGTACTACGTTTATTGATTTACATATATTTTTCAAAAAAATCTCTCGCTACACTATTTATAGGTGCAGTTATTTTTATTTTAAAATTTGTTTTACATTTTGAGTCTTTTATATTTGGCAATAAATCATTAAATATTTTTGGAGCAATTACATTGTACTGCTTTTTACCAAAGGCGGTTGATACAAATGGGACAATACAGTTAATTTGTGTTGCTGAACGAGTGTTTATATTCTGTTGGGTTCTTTTGACCTCACTTAATTTATCATAAAATTTTAAGTAGTAGGCACCTTACAAACAATTGTCTTACATCCAATATCTTCAACTCAGCGAATAGATCTTCCGTTGAATACCTCAAGGGTTTTTTGAGAATGATCTTCATGATCCATTTTTGTGCTATTTTTACTGTTATATAAATATAAAATTAATTTTAAATTTATAATTTTAGTAAAACAATTAATTTTGTCTTCACATCGCTATGGATTTATTTAAGTGATTGTGATAACAGGTAGGTTATAAGTTTTTTTAAATATCTACTAAAATAAATGCAGGTACCAATTTTTATTTTTCACTCTTGCCTTTTCTTCTGTTTTCTACATCCATCAATGTGGTTTGGGATTAAGGAGAGGGTAGATTTATCACGTGGTCCCGTTTCCCACCGCCACGTGGTGGGAGCGGCAGGGGAGGGTAGAGTAAGGGGGTCGTTAGAGCAGAGTTAGGGTTGGTGCAGCGATTTACCGTGTTTTCCGTTTCCTTAGCTGGACTACTTTCCTCAGATCTGAATTAGTTAAATGTTTCTCAGTATTTTTAATTTACAACCTAACATTATTATATGAACATCATTTTTAATTTTAAAAAAACTTTTAAAATGATAAAAAAATTAACGTTTAGGCATATGTGATACTAATAATTAGAATAATTATTTAGTGCAGAGTCAATTCTACCATATAAAATATTTAAAAACCATGATTCGTATTTATAAAACAAATAAATAAAATAATATACATATCCATAATTCCTTTTTCTTCTCTAACTCATATAGTGTCCATGCGGCTCGACTGTGGAATCATCTCCTACCCACCATCAAAGATGTTACTACATTATCTCTGTTTAAATCACTTCTGAAGAAAAATCTCCTTTCTCTTCCTTAATTTCTCCTCCTTTCCTTTTTTCTCTTTTTTCCTTTCTCCCATTGAGTAATAGTTTTGATTTAAGGTAATTTATAAACACATACGTTTATTTCTATTTTTAAATATCTTTAGCTTTTTAATATTTTTTTTTCTATTGAATATGTTCTGTAACTTGAATTATAAAAAAAACTTTTTACTGGTTGGTTGGAATAAATTGCCATTTAGCAATAAGCCCGCCAATGTACAAATAACATTATGCACAAAAAGTTAAATAAAATATAAAAAATAAGAACTTTAAAAAAAAATGTTATGTTATTAATATCCATATTTCTTCAACTCTTCCAACTGTTGATTTTAGTGAAGTTAAAGAGCTGAAACCTTTATTGTAGTGAAGAGATTCATCTGGCTGAATTATTTCACATACTAGGCAACGCCTGAAAGCAATTTTCCAATTTTTAAACTTCTTCTTGGACCAGTCGGTTTCATTACAATATTTAAGTTTATCCAAATGTTTGTCAGTTTGTTCACATTTTTTTTTTCGGAGGGGGAGATTTAGCAAAGTGTAAACTCTCGCCTTCCACACAGTAGCCAGGCTCTTTATAAACCTGGGCTTGGAGGACAAGAACTATTCACGGAGACCCGGCACAATAGATCTTCACAGGTCTCAGTGACGTCAGGAGCTTGCATAGCACTGACCCCCACCTCTTAGAATATGAATAATCCCAAAGCAGCTGTGAGATATACCCGAAATTTCCTATTTTGAAATAGACATGCATATTTTTTAATAAATATTGAAGTTAGATAGTTAACCCATGTGAGATAATATAGTATTTATAATCCTCTTCAAATAATTTTATTCAGTCAGACCCTTTTCACACCTCAAAGTCCTATTATCTCAGAACATGTTCTTCAGCAATATCTTACTTTACTTTAGGCTAGCGGTATGTTAGCACTTTTTCGAGAATATTTTTTTTATCATTAAATTATACATTATTCAATATTCAATATTAAGTGATAAATTAAAAAATTATTTTGGATAAAATGTTCATTTTACCCTAACGGGATTGACATAATAAATAAACAGATATTAAATATTTTATAAAACAGCCAAAAAGCTGTGCACTTGAGAAAATCAAGTGTAGACATTTGCAGAGCTTATAACATTAGACTGTGGGAGGTGTAATTTATTTTTCTTATTGTATCCGGGAAGCATAAATGAAGCATAAGCATTTAGGGCTGCACGATTAGGTTAACGAAGTTAGTCGTAAACTTTATAGCAGTTTGCACTCACTTAAAAGATTACAGAATTTCTTGCCAATTAATGTTAAGCAAACATTAGTCCAGAGCTTACCTCTTCCACTCCTTGACTACGCGGATGTATGTTATCCAGATGCTAACTCTGAATTGCTTGATATGTAAGAACGATTGCAGAATATTTGTATTCGTTATATCTTTAATCTTCGCAAATTTGACTACATGACCGAGTATCGCACGCAACTATACTGGCTCAGTATTAGGCATATAAGAAATATTCACATTCTATCACTTCTTCACAATATTTTAAATAATCCCACTTCGCCTGTTCATCTGAGAGAGCTCATCCAACCTCTTTCACAACACGGACTATCTCTTCGTTCTAGTAACGAGAGAACCCTTTTAATATCCCTTCACCGCTCTGATTTTCTCGCCTCCTCTTTCACAGTAGTAGCCGCTCGATTGTGGAATAACCTACCCACTAATGTTAGAGACGCCCCTTTTTTATTTACATTTAAGTCAAGATTGAAATGTCACTATCTAAACTTCTTCTTTCCTTCCCATCCCCTCTCCTCTCTTCATAATATAGTGCTTTTTGTTAATCTTTGCTTTTAATTTTTGGATAAAATTGTAAGATTCAATATGTCCATGTATTTATAATTTTCTCAAACTGAACGGTTTAATTAGGTAGGAAGAAATTGCCTTAAGGCATTATCCCCGCCTTAATATGTTTATTTATTGTATATGTATATAAAGTGTCAAATAAATAAATAAAACAATTTAATTTGACCAGGGAAGTATTGTAATATGATATGCTTAAGTACAGTGTGAAGTTAAAGCTAGAAATTTTAAATTAAAACAAAAATAGTAATGGTTTTCAAACAATTAACTCTGTAGTGAAAAGTAAT
Organism: Micrasema longulum; assembly: GCF_059751315.1. Taxonomy (NCBI): domain Eukaryota; kingdom Metazoa; phylum Arthropoda; class Insecta; order Trichoptera; family Brachycentridae; genus Micrasema; species Micrasema longulum. The sequence goes on along the minus strand of NW_028279465.1, from coordinate 197,100 downwards.
ATTAAGCGATAACTAATATATTTACTTTGTGGAACTTATATTTTCCCCGTAGCCACGCCCACTCTACCTTCACTGTGAAAAAATTATATTTGTTATGTTAGTTTGTAATTAACCCTGCAGAAGGCATAGTATTGCCGAAACTAGTTGGTTGTTAAATTATAAAAAATATAAGTGGTACATAAAAACAATGTGATTTTATTTTATTTTAATATATTAGATAACTAATATCTTTATACAAGTTTTTTTGTTTTTGAATTCGCACACTTCCACTTGTTTTTTTGACCAATTAGCGTTTTCACTCTCTAACGGGTATCTTTAGACTTGTATGTTCTTTTTTTCTCAAAATTTCTCCGTTTTGACAATAAAAAAAAACTAACATTTTTGGCCTAAATCACTCATTACAAGCGCCTTTGAAGGAAATTAAATGAACTATTATGGAACGACGCCTTTATAAATTATCCGCAATTGCAATAATTAACCTTGTCCGTGCATATTAACCGGTTGAAGGCAGTCGAGATGTGGCTTCACAGAAGAATGCTTCGTGTACCGTGAACAGATTTGGTCGGCAATGTAAAGGTCTCGAGGAGAGCTAATTACAACAGACAGTTATTAAAATATATAAAGGTCCGTAAGATCTCATACCTGGGCCAGATGCTGCGTGGAGACGACTTATACGAATGGGCAAGATTGAGGGACAACGTGGACCTGGCAGAAGGCAAACGTTTTGGCTGCGCACCATAAGAGTGTGGAGCTGAACGAGATGTATGGAAGAGTTGTTCCGGGCAGCGGAAGACAGAGAGGTCTATTTAGACGTGATTGCTAACGTCGGGGACACCTGATATGGCACAAGAAGAAGAAGAAGTTCGTCTCTTATATTCTTCAATTATTTATTATTAACATATTGCAACAGAGATGAGGAACATTTTAGAGAAGGTAATATAGAAATCTATGCATCTACAGGGCTTAAAACCTGTCAATGGCTGGTTTTCGTGGCCACTTTGACTCTGATTGAAATATTTCACCTACATACCCGGTAACGCCTGAAAATTTGTTTTTATTTATTTTTTAATATTCAACAGTATACATTGAGAACGGTAGTGGTTATACACTCAGAGGCAAATACCCAAACGTCAACCACTATCACAATACAATATACACCAATAGGGATCTGATACTAAGTGAAGGGGTCAACACTGTTCTGACATCGAGGCAACACTATTATGTTGGCAAGAAGGTGCATAATTTTTTGCCAGATTGTGGAAAAGTGGGAGTGTTGTCAAGTTGAGGAAAGTGTTGACCTCGCTCTTTCATGACATTGGTCGTAGGGAGTCAGAGAGGTTGATTCATGTCGCGGATCGGAGATTGTTATTAGATGTTGAAAATAAAAATAAAAATATTGAAAAATAATAAATTAATTAGATTTTGTATATTTAAGGTATGTATGTATGTAAATGCGCAAGGGTATGTGTATATGTGTGTGTATGTATGTATGTATATATGTATGTATGTGTATATATATGTGCATGTATCAATATATGTATACTAGTAAGTTTATATTCTATTTGTCTGTTATTTTTTTTTAATTTATAAATAATTATTATGTATTAAAATGTAATTGCCTAGCTTGGAACGGGGTAAATACCCTTGCTAGCTGGGTAAAGTGAACAAAAAATGTATGTTATATTATAATATGTATAAATAAATAAATAATATAAATAAATTAATGTATATACTTCTTCATGGACCAGGTGGATTTATCAACAATAAATTTCCAAATTACCTTCTCTAAAATGTTGTTCATCTGTGTTGTAATATGTTAATATTAACAGCTCCCCAGGGAGTTTAATCCAGTCCTGCAAGGATTTGGACAAACGCAAAATATTTTTTATTAATTTTTGGATTAACTTTTCCTCATTTCCTTGAAAATATTTTTTATTCTTTGACTCCGATATTTAATACGTATGTTTATGAAATCAATATACGCCATAATACTCGTATTTATGTATGTTAAAACAAATATGTGTAAATTCAATAAACTGATGCTTAATTGAAAAATTCCAAGACTGAACCTTAGAAATTATTTTTATGTCGGAAAATGATTATCTTCTTCCGTGTTGATCATAGTACTATTTGTTTTTTTACGTAGACCTTGTATAATTTTGTAATGGATATTATCTTAAGAAATCTACGTTAATTAAATTAATTAACACGTATGTAGATAATACTTACACGATATTTATATAGGGTGTTTATTTAAGCGTAATAAATAACTTTGATTATAATAATAAAATTAAGTACATGGTTTTATTCCACTTTTATTTATAAATTTTTACCAGTGACTGGATTTCGTCGTGACTAACATCGTCAGACTGGTGGGAGACTAAACAATTATTTAAAGGTACCTACATGTAAAAGTCTATGTATAAAACTATGAAATACAGCGAGTTTATGAGATATTTGATGCTAAGATGTATTATGAATGAGGTTATCGCTGTATGTAAGTTTTCTCTAAATTGCAAATTTTAATTTATTATTTTCGATGCTAATTTCTTAAGTAAGAAAATTAATCTCTTTACCTCCCAGTTCCATGGTGAATTGAATTGAATTATTTGTTTCTGTTTCGCAATTATCTAATTGCCTTTGGCTGTCAGACCAGATCAGGAAAATATCATCAACATAGCGACGATAGAATTTAACATTGATGTATGATATTAATTTTGTAATTGTTTTTTCTAAGTGATCCTTAAAAAACTTTGCAAGAATCAGAGATTTACATCTTCACTATAAAACTTCATAAAATTATATAATTTAAACCAGTTTTTATTATATACATTTCAAACAAAACTTATATTCATATAATTGTTATTACTTTTTACAATTATATATTAATTTAAATTCTTTTATTTCAAACCCCTGCTTGCACTTGTATATATCAAAGAAATTTGTTTATTCTCCCACCAGTCTGACGATGTCGGTCACGACGAAACCCGGTCACTGGTTAAAATTTATAAATAAAAGTGAAATAAAATTAAATACGTATTTTTATTATTAAAATTAAAAATGCGGTTCCACCAAGAAATGTCAGTAGAAAAACTCAATAAAATAACTTTGAATTAAAATTCTTCTTTTTCTTCTTCTTCTTCGTTTGGCGCTCCAACCAAGTCCTACCGCAGGTTGACGAACGTCGTTCTGAATTCATCACGAGCCTGGGCCAGTTTAATCAGCGCTGGTGCATCCGGCACACCGAACCACTGGCTGAGATTTCTGAGCCATGATGCTTTCTGCAAAAAAAAAAAAAAACACCCGCTTCGCAGTTTCAATCACATATTAAATCATGAAGATACATACATTCATTGAATTCGTATTATTAACATCATTACATATATTTAAACGCAATATTTTAATGAGTCATTTTTTTTTAAATTGTTTTATTGCTACTTACAACATTGAATCTTCAATGAAAAAGCATAAATTTATTAAGTCCATGAAATGGTTTAATACGTTGAGTAAAACGTTATGTTTTATTGTTGATTATATTTATTGAATGCCATTGAGGTGAATTAACCATAAAAAATTCATAAACCACAATATTCATTACATTTATTTTAAAAATTCAAGGGCTTTTAAATAACATTTATGATTTAACCAAAGTTATAATTATAAATTAATTACATGCTTGTATTTATAAATAAAATGGCTAATATACCCAATACGTTAATTTAATAGTGTATTCCGTCAAAATGTTTTTTTTTTAATAAAACTAATTGTTTGCGTTGCTTAGTATGTGAAATAATTCAGTCAGATGAATCTCTTCACAACAATAAAGGTTTCAGCTCTTTATTTATTTATTTATTCACACTCTTTATCAAAATACAATTCCATGTTCACTTTGCCCAGCTAACAAGGGTACATACCCCGTTCCAAGCTAGGCAATTACATTTTAATATATTATAATAGTTAAAAAATTAATACAGAGCACAGACGAACAAAATATAAACTTATTCGGATACACATTAACTTCACTAAAATCAACAGATTTAAGAATTGATGAAATATGGATGTTCAAACATAGGCAAAATGGTGAATATTACACAGTGTGTAAAGTGGCCACTTAAACCAGCTTATGACAGGTCATAAACCCTGAGAATGTCTTGACTTCCATATTCTCTTATTTAAGGTATTCTCCATCCCTGTTGTAATTTGTTAATCTTAATGACCCCCGAGGGGGTGAAATCCAGTATTTTGTCTATGAACATTTGGACAAACTCAAATATTGTAAACAAATTGCAGATATTTTGCTCCCAATAGTTATTAAAAAAAACTTATTTGGGACCGTACATAAAAATAAAACATTTTTGTGACAATATGTAATATCATACATAGTAAATACATCCAAAATAGTAAGAAAACATAATTTAAGAAACATAAAACACAGTACTTTACCGCATCTATATAAATTACATTAATAACCATCACTATCAAAAAGATTTAAGTAATATTTTTTTACTGTGACACTTTTGGATTCGCTACACGACTTTTCGTGTTTTAGCTCATCGGGCAGTTTATTAAATTCGGAATGGCCAATATTTTTCATAGACCTTTTGCCAAACTTCGTTAAGCGAAACTTAGATACATGAAGATTCTCTGAGTTACGCGTATTGTAGTTGTGAATATCATGACCAAATGTGTATTTTAAATTTGTGTGAGCAGAAAAGTTTATGATATTCACTATAGTCTTAGTGATGTCATGCAGTGGCATCACCTTAAAAGGAAGTATTTTTTTCTGTCGGTAGATATCCTTGACATGGGAATCCCATTTCAGTCCAAGAATGTTTCTCAGAGCTCTGTTCTGAAGAATTTGTATCTCCGAGATCTGATTTTTGTTGGTGAAACCCCATATACATAATAGATAGGATAGATAGGATAGGTGGGAATGTATCATAGCGTAGTAGACGGCAAACAAAACGGAATGAGAAAGCAGGCGACGAAGTCTATGCAATACGCCAGTTACGGGTGCTATTTTTGATTTTTGTTCAAATTGGTAGCCCCATGAAAGTTTATTAATATGTGTAAGATTCTACCAAAACATATCACCCCCTGGGGAACGCCTGCAAATATTTTCCCCGGTGGTCATTATCGACATTTTTTTTAGTTTGTTAAAATTTTGTAGACAAAATCTGGATTTAACCCTTTAGGGGGTTGTTATTACAATAAAAAACGATTTAAACGAGCACTAAATAAATAGTCCAGATCTTGTCTCGATGCCCCTTATGTTTGTCAATGCTTCTTTCTTTTTTAAAAAATGTTTTAAACTCTTCTTTTATTGTAATATTTTAATCTTATAAATTGTATACATGGACAATGTCCGTTAATAAATAAATAAATTAATAAAAATTGAACATAATAAAAAGTATCACTACCTAGATTTGTAAAAAATAAAATATTTATAAAGCTATTAATAATTTTATTTTTATGTTTGTTTCAGGTAAGAGCGGGAAAAAATTTATACTAGAAAGACTGCCATCTTTTTACAACTTGAAAAAATGTATGTACAAAATATTTTATATTTTTTTAATAAGAACAACATTCGGTTGCATGCATGATGAATTCATTCTGGTAATATAGGATACATCTGTGAGGATATAAATCAGCTATTCTATGGCCATCCTCTCAATTCTCCTCCTTTTGATGTGTTTCTCTACTCATCTTCTACTACTCATTATTTATTTTTTCTAGAATTAAATACTTATTTATTTATTTTATTGGGTAAACAAACAGTATGTACACAAATAATGACAAATTCTTTGTAAATTAGTGTAGGACACTCATGCACATATAAAAAATTGTTTACACTTAATACAATCATTAAAATTGTGTTAAATATAACAAATAAAACAAATGAAAAAGAAAAGAAATAAAAAATGTGCATATTATAATAAAGTTAAATATCTACTTCTCTCAATATTTCTATGATTTTTATATACGTTTATTTTTATAACATGTTTAGTGTAATGGTTATGATCTCATTTTATGTTATTTTCTATCATGCTTTATGTAAGTTTAACTGTATATTGTAAGAGGCTTCTGGGGATTTATTAAATAAATAAATCACGAGAGTTAACTTTTTGCTGTTTTAATGTTAAAAATGCAAAAATTATCGCAATAAGCTATTTTATACTTGAATAAAACACTGTCTAATATCTGTCTACTTTCGTCAAAAAAAATTTCTAAAGTTCGCTTTGTTTTGATGCAAAAAACATCAGTAGGTCTAGATATGTTAATATCTACATAATTATCAATATTATAATTATTTTTAATTGAACGTATTTAAAAAATAGAAATTCTCTCATTTGACTAAATGCTATTAAACATTTGTCTAAAACCACTTACCGACTTTTCTATATCTACCGGTTTTGAGACGTACCCGTGTCTTTGTCAGGACACCAACTTAACAAATATTCCATACATAAGTAATATATTTCATACAAATATTTAATAATATTTTGTAAAATGTTTGACCACAAAGTTAATGCTTTAAATATTAATAATATTATCTCATTTGGTTCAAAACTTATGATGTATTGGAAATCACGAAAACGCAAAATTTTGTTTCCTGGAAAGGAATGCATAGAATGTCCGATCGGACAAGGAGTTTGGAAGAAGACAGGAAAAAAAAAAAAAATTAATTTATAATTTTTTAAATTGACATTATTATTTTGGTATAGGGCCATGCAATATCTCCCTCAAAATTGTATAAAATTACATAATAATGAGTGGGGATTCAAGTATAATAGATCAATTTCTTCCCTCTTGTCCCCCATTAAACCTTCTCCATTTTCTTTCCTCGGCCCTTTGCAGATCGCATTTCCCTTATCATTTGAAGGGCGCTGTCCTGAGGATGGAATCGTGCGTGATACAGGACGAATAGATCGGTTTAGAGATGGTCAGAATGGTATAAGTTCTTAGAACGGGAAAGAGTAAAAGTAGCTTTTAATCTATATTCTTAATCGAATATTATTATTCGAATATGTCCGTATCAACACTTTTGATCATTTTTTTAAATAAAATTAATAACCCGCTAAGCCTCTATTTTAGAGACTTGTTAGCAGGTAGTGAAAGAAAGATATTGAAGGATGTTATGGAAAATACACCACAATACCCAGACAAAAATGTGTTGAGCCACACCACCTTAAACTGAGATGTTTAACATCATGCGCATTTTAACAAAATATCATTGAGTATGTATATACCTTAGCTGATAAGTTAAATATGTATAAAAAATACTTAATTGAACAAAAAGGTGTGATTAAATTTTTTAATTTTTTAATTAAAAAAATTACAAGAAAATGGGATAAAACATATATACAGTACACCTTAAGAATCTTTGTAATAACAGCAACGCAGAAATGTTTTAAACGATGTAACTTCCTAAAAAAAAAAATCAATCTAAAAGTTCTATAATTTCTTTAATGTAAAATTATCACTTCGATATATTTTATTGTGATGGAATATTTTGAGTTATAAAATATCTAAAATTAAAACAAAAGTTTCTTGCAATATTGTTTTCATGTAAGCCACAAATCGATCGGAACGGGAAATGTCACTTTTTAACATTTTTGAAGTAATACAAGTCTATGAAATACTGACCAGTAATTTTTTTTTTTACTTATTCTTCTTCTTCTGCAGCCTTATTCTCTCCACTGCTGGATAAAGGCCTCTTCAAAACGTCTCCATTCCTTCCTATCACCCGCTTTCATCATCCACGTTTTACCGGCAATAGAGGCAATGTCGTCGACCCATTTGACTTATTAGTAGCATAATAAACATTTTGAAATTATTAGTATATATAGTAATTTTAAATTCCCGCAAAAACGGTCATTCCATTGGCCACGCCTTTAATACATCACGATTCATGTTTATTTGTTCCTGACCATTCAAATTTGTTTAGAACATTGTCACGAATCTTGACGTCACAACTATGGAGGCCAAACATGTCGCGTTTTTCTAGTGACGCATTAAAAAAATATTTTTTAAATTTATATTTAGAAGTGTTTCTCCACAATATCCATATTGATTTATAAAATAAAATTAATTATTTTAAATTCATTTCATACATTTTTATCGGTATTCGTAGTATGTGATATTTCCTTGTTCGTAACAATACATTAATCATCTTAAAGCAGCCTTTCATGGTTTTTAGTCCAGTTGCATGATTTTTAATCAATACATTTATTTATTATAGTATCACTGAGAATTTGTAAGTTTAAACTCATCAAACTATATGATTCGTCATCAGCATCATTTTCTTATACGCATAAGCCACTAAATTGGTGTACATACTAATCGCACGGTTTCTTGCTATTTTTTGTTAGACGTGGGTAAGATGATCTTGATGTATCTTCTAGGTTTCAATCCATGGACTGTGAAAAATTTGCAGCGCAAAAACACCTTATCGCGAATTGAACCTGAAACCTCAAGTATGATGTGCAAACGCAAACCCGTTGTTATTCAATTAGCAAATATTTCTGGCATAATCGATTAATCCGTTAAAAGCTTTTCGATTGTTTCAATTAACTAGTTATTCGCATCACTAGAGGAAAAACCATACCACGTGCACATGTTACTATACAACGTGACGTCATTAATCTCTTCCTCGTGGTTTTTACTGAGACTAGGGGAAGATTTCTTGTACCTGCACAAGTACTTATCATTAATTGAAAGGTTTTAGGGTTGCTCAGTAATGAATAATCGATAAATGGAGAACAGAACATGAATATGAGATGCAGAAAGCTATTCGACAGTTGTTGTAGAATAGCTTGCTGCGTCTATTTATTTATTTTTTAACTTCTTATAAAGTTTAACCACTAAATACCCAGATTTTTTTTTTATATTTCCTCAAAACTCAATAGTTTGCTATTGTCTGCATTTTTATGGTGTGTATCTGTCAGGAGCGAATCGTCCAAACAAGCGATTATGCACATCTTATCATTGTATTTGACTTTGGATAATAATATTTAATAGTAACTATATTTATGGGAAAATAAATAAAATAATTATTATGTACGTATTATAAATCACAACTGTCGTTCATATATTCCGCCAAAAAAAACTATAAAATCTGCCCGGCTAGTATTTCGATCATTATTTCTGAAGGAGTATTTTTTTATATGATACCGTTGATATATTATTTATTTATTTAATTTTACAATACGCCTAAAGGGCATTTACAAAAAATATACAGGTAAGTACAAACATAGTTAGTAATAATTTAAAAAATAAACAGTGTTTTTTTGTATACATGTAGTAACAATAAAAAGCATACTGCCGTGCAAAATAAAAAGTGAAACTTTACATAGTAAAAAAGAAAAAAATATGGATATAAGAAAAGTAATTGAATTAAAAATCAAATTGTAAATAACTTGTAAAGAATTTAAACAAAAAAAATATATAAATATTTATATATTTTTTTTACATATATATATACGCATATACGTATAAAAAAATGCTATTAAAAAATTAATGTTAAAAACAAAGAATAAAAAATAGTTTACAGTAAGTATATTAAAGATAATAATATAATATCTGGTACACAAAAATATTTGATAGATTAATTTCAGAAAAAGATAGGATGATAAAAATACGCATCAAAAACAGAGAAAAAAATGGATGAAAAAGAAAGTTTCATTACGACATTAATAATTAGTTTTAAACGGTTATTATATTATATTATGTATCACATATGATATGTGGCGTTCAAAGTAGCCGTTTTCGGCATTATTCATTTTAAAGGGAATCGGCCAGTGCTGTGTTGCCATTTCAATCATAATGGAAATACCTGCGGAATTTCATTAGGGTGTTTTTTTCATAAACTTTTGTACAAGTGTTGTATTAAAATTGTGTAGAATAAAGCTACGTATATCGCAAAGTTAATAATAATTGTTGTATTGTATATGTAAAGTGTTGATTTCCACAGAACCACCGAAAAAAAGCCATTGTTATTTATGTACTTATATGTAGGTACAAATTAATGAGTTTTTTTTGTAGATTACCTATAAAATAAATCACTGCTCGCCACTGGTATCCGTGGAGGAGGATTGCTTTTTTAAAGGCATTGTATTGAATTATAGTATTAAATATATAGGCGTTGTATCGGAATATAATATTTGCATAGGCATTGTATAGGTGTTTTGCGGGCGTTGTATGGAATTATAACATAATATGTATGGACGTTTTATGGGATTATAAGATATGTAAGCTGGAAACATCTAGGTTCCGGTTCCGGGATGCAAACGCAGCCCTTTGGTGATCACCCGGCTCCCTAAGAAGAGAGAAGGAAGAAACGTCTCTCTCATTCCACTTCCTGACGCCCGACGGACGACACTGTGCAGCGTGTACGCGATAGTTGCTCTGCAGCATCAGATATGTAGAATGTTGTCTTTAGAAAATGTACGAGGAAAACAAGAAGAGTCTTTTAATAAAAAAATAACCCCTCCATTGTTGTTACAATATGTAATAGCGTTGTAAAGCTGTTTTTGCAGGCGTTGTTTAGGTGCTTATACTGTCGGCCTCGGGCGTAATGGTTCAGCGCGTTTGCCTACCATGCTAGAGGTCTCGAATTCGATTCCCGACATGGTAGATATGAAATATTTATTTAAAAGAGTGTTTTCACACTATAATATTTCATAGTCCCTAGACTGGTACCTGAAGCGTAAGACTGATCATCTTACCTTTATATAACAAAATGTTTTATCAAGATACGCTGTGATTGGTGTACCAATGCAGTGCCCTATGCATCATTAGGAGTGGAAAGGGAATGATGATGGTGTATAGGTGCTTTGAAGGCGTTGTACTACATAGGATTATAGAATTAAATATATAGACGTATGGAAATATATTATATTATAAATACATGGGTCATAAAATAAATACATCTAAGACTAAATTTGTTTGCAAGAAAGTCACAAATAAACTATGTACAACAGGCAATTGACGTTGGGTCACACCACATAGATAATGTCAACTCAACTAGAAATGACTAATGATAACATTTATAGTACCGAGATTAGAGCACGGCTATCGGAAGAAAACAGGTGTTATTATGGCTTGTTTAAACGTCTGGGATCCAAATTGCCCATTAGAAAAACTAAGACCATTATTTACAAAACTCTCCCCAGACCGGTCATTATATATGGTGTCGAATGCTGGGTTATGACCAAAAGAGATGAAAATATGGTTTTAGTATTTGAAAGATAAATATTAAGGAAGATATTTGGTGCTGTCAACTAAAACGGAATGTGGAGGCAATAGTTTAATCATGAATTAGAGGCACTGTATGGCGAACACAACATTGCGCAATTCATCAAAATAAGAAGATTACAACGGTTGGGCCATGTGCACAGAATGAATGATAACCGCACCCAAAAAAATATTATTTATACCACTTCGGAAGGCAGACGAAGCAGAGGCAGACCAAAATTAAGATGGCTGGATAATGTGGAAAGTGACATTAGAGCGATTGGCCCGACGAACTGGAGAAGAGCCGCGGGGTGCAGAGACGAATGGAGACAAGTTCTGGAGAAGGCCAGGGCCCACAACGGGCTGTAGCGCCACTGATGATGATGATGATAGAATTATAATATATGTATAGGCGTTGTACAGGTATTTTACAGGGGTGGTATAGGTGGTTTCAGGGAATTGTAATATATAGAATCGTTGCATTAAATGTATAGACGTTGTATGGGATTATAATAATGTATAGGCGTTGAATAGGTGTTTTTCAGTCGTTGTTTAGGATTATACAACGCCTGCAAATCACAATAACCAGTACACCACCAGGCTGACTAATCTCCACTCGATTTCCTTTTAAAGGATTTTTACCTGAGAGAAGCCGTTGAACAAATTTCAAATAAACACAAAAGAATACAATAAATCTCAATCTACCCTGATTTTACCGTGCCGCGTGGATTTGGACGATACACTTGAAATGGACTTTACAGTCAACTTTTTTTTATTAACTTGGTTATCGAGTGATGTAACTGTACAAGTCAGAAGAAACGAAAAGCAATTCGATCATTTAGACAATTACCGGCATTAGAGATTATAATCGCTTCATGGTCGGGCACGATTAAGATTTAGCTCTTTGTTTAGACGTAAAGCGGTTAAAACTGTTATCTGCGATCTATCAAAAGTAAAAATACATATTAATTTAGATAAAAAGTATCAGTCAATCTTTTAGGTTTTTTAATATTTTTTTATACGGGAGTTGCATAATTTTTTACCTTGCTTATAATATACAAGGTTTATATTTAAAAAATAGGATTTTTCTGCTATTATATTACATTATTTTAGCTAAACTGTTGGAATTAGGAAGGATATTCTAATGTGGGCCAATCAGGTACTTCTCAGCATTTGCTCATGTGGAGAGGAAACCACTTAAAACTCTTCAGGAGAAGCCGGCCTGTTGGCAGCAGTCAACGGGCCTTCCGTCCCACTAGAAGAATTTTCGGCATTTTGTTCCCTACTTTGGTTTATTTTACCAATCTTTTAGGTTTATAACAGAGATGGAAAACATTTTAATTAGGCGAGTATAGCATTTAGGGCATTTACTTCTATAACCAATTTGTGTATCTGGTAAGTATTTTTACTAGGGGTGGAATGACTAAGAAAGATATCAAAAGAAGGGTGAGTGCCGGAAACAGAATGAACGGTGCATTTAAATCAACCCTGGCAAATAAATGTTTGTCGCAAGAGGCAAAATTAGCAGTTCACAGTGGAGTCCTTGTCCCCACCCTGATGTATGGGAGCGAAGTATGGACTTGGAAAAACAGGGATGAAAGCAGGCTGAACGCTGTTGAAATGCGATCTCTCAGGCAAATGTGTGGTAAAACTATGTACGATAGATGCACAAATTTTGAGATCCGTACGTTATGCAAGGCTGAGATAAGCATCATCGACAAAATCAAGAAATGAGCTCTGCGTTGGTTAGGACGCGTTGAGCGAATGGACAGCAAAAGAACGGCTAAAAATATTTACGATGCGAATGTTGATAGATGCAGAAATAGAAGAAGACCGAGAAAGACATGGCATGACCAAATCCAACAAATACTTGAAGATGTGTCAAAAGTTCTCTTCGGTGAGTTGTCCTGATTGGTAGGTTTGCCTCTCGGAAACTGGAAATCTATTAGAACACACACAATAAAATTTTGCACCTTATTATTGGCAGCATAATTTTTTTTTTTTAAATAGTAAATTTGAATTCCCGCAAAAACGGTCATTGCATTGGTCACGCCCCTAATACGTCACCATTAATGTTCATTTTCAATTTTGTTCCAAACCATTCAAATTTTTATAAAAGACCATCATGAATCGTGACGTCACAACAATCAATGCCAAAGATGTCGCGTGACTGCCAAACATATTGACGTATTTTTTAATATATTCTTATTTAAAGTTATGTGTGAAAACATTTGAAAATACAATTAATTATTTTTAATCTATTTCATATATTTTTATCGGTATTCGTTTTACGCGATATTTCTCGATTGGTATTTAAATATATATATTTAAAAAAAACTATTATTATTATTATTGAATTATTAACGAATTCAAATGCCATTTTCTTCGCGCTTGTGACGCGTTCATTTGATTATAGAGTATTTCCGACCGCTTCTATAAAATCACTAGATGTTGTGATTTTTGTATATTTTGTGTGTCAATGTAGCGGATATCGGATACAATAAATAACTCATATGAAATGTTTGACCCAGTTTGTTCAATACTAAATATGTATCTACAAATTGTGTTTGCTTTTTAATTGGGAGGATTTCGCAGTACTCACATGAATATAGATATTGGGATTAGATTTATAAATGCTGGCTATAAATTTGAAAACTTAAATGTTGTCGAAGAAAGTAGACAGCTTAAAATACTTGGAAGTTCACACAACTGAGGATATTGATGTGCACAAAGAGCGTGCAACCCGCCTAGGAATTACTGGAGCAACTTTTAACTCGATGTGTGCTGTCTGGAACTCTATTATCTCAAATCGAAATGCCAGTTATTCAACTCTTATATGATTTAAAAAACGGGTGCAAATCCTGCCACCTTACCAAAACTCAAAACACCATAATTCCGAGTTTTGAGAGTAAGTGCTTAAGGGAAGGGGTATATTCGATTTCATGTATAACATTGAAATTCGAGAACGGACGCAGCAGCCTCCTATAATGAACGTGTTGCCCTATGTTGCACCTACAACAGTATTATTCAATTAAAATTTATAACCTACTTCCACTATCAATTTAAACAATTAGTAACGAGAAAATGTTCAAAAAGGCTATAAAAAATGGATAGTGGAGCTAGGTAGAAGTAAAATGGGTTGTCTCATTCGCCCAAACCAATATTGAATCAACTGCTCCACAAGTGTATAGCTTATGTTAGGTTTTTGTTCTTTCATTGTGCGTTTTTTATATAAATAATATAGATGTACATAAATTAATTAAAAACATAAATACGTAGTGTTTAAAACTGTCTGAATATTTTGTTTATTATCTCTGTTTACTAAGTCTTCTTTGTTTATTCTCAAATGTAAAAATATTTTTTAAAAAGTATATTGTTAAGTGTCCTTGGCACGGGTAACCCCAAGGAGGTCACATTATTTTTATTATTAATTATAGTTTGTAAGAGAAAAAATATGAATAAATAAAAAAATATATGTATATTATTACCATAGTTAATTCACCTCTAAATTCAATTTTAAAAATTACTTACTGTAATATTTTTCGATTCCTTAAAAAATATTTTGGTCTAACAGTTTTAAACCTATTGTAATAAATGTTTAATAAGTTGTGTAAATAATATTGATTATAGTTATTCTTAATGATGATAAAACGATCTGAGAAGATTGTCTAGGTGTGTAGGTGGATGTTAATATATTGTGGGTTCTTTCCCACCTGTGGGAAAAAAATCTTTTTAAATGTACGGTACAATGAAGAATTATTTTTTATTTCATTTGATTAACACCACAATTCGATCTCTCAGGCGAATGTTTGGAAAGGCTGTCAACGATAGGTGCACGACTGTCGAGATTTATTTGCGACACAAAACTCCTTCTTGGGTGATCTTTTGTCGATGGGAGGAGTGCTATCCCAAGATCATACTTGTGTTCTTTTAATAGAATAAACTGTAGCACAAAACAAAGCTTTTATTAATATATTAATTTAAAATAAGATGTTTTTTTTATTTGTTGGGAAAGCTTTTGCTTTTTACATTACGAAGACACTTAAGCCAAATGTTAATTTTTTGATTTAGCAAAGAAATACAAGCATTTTCAATCACATACATTTTTGTGACAATTTTCTTTATTTTTATGTAAAATCATGTCTTCGGTATTAACTTTAAAAAAATATAATTTATTGAAATAATTTAGTTGAAACCCTTTTTTATAGAATTGTATTCTCTTTTTTTTTAAAGAAGATAATTCTGGTTGTAATATATAATTTATTTGTAATATAAAATTTGTTTTTTTTTTTTTTTTAAATATCACTAAATCTCTAAACTTTATTGTCAAATAAAAAAAAATGTAAATGGGGGCTAGATTTCTTATTGTATATGCGCTCTGTAGCTGCAAGACGTGCTGTAATCTAGCTCCTGTATATCATAATTGGAGACAAGGAACAAGAATCCCAACCGCCCATGCGCTCTGTAGCTGCAAGACGTCGTGGGATATTTATTTTACTGTACAGCGCCCTTGATGTGATTTTCACAAAAACGGCGCTATATAAATGATCCAAATATATATACATAACAACATCTTATTTACGTTTTTATGACCTTCAGACCTGCCCTTATCGTTTTTGGTAAATTCTTGTATTTCTACAATGTTTGAGTATGTCCAAATGCTTGCAGACTGGCTGGATTTTCTCCCTAGGGAGTTGTTCATATTTAAATTTATTTCAACAGAGAGGGAAAACGTTTTTGAGAAGGGTATATGGAAGTCTAGACATTTACAGGGCTTATAACCTGTCATTGGCTGGTTAAAGTGGCCAATTTGTACAAATTGTTTAACATAGTTAAAAAGTAACAAAATATAAGATGCATATTAAGTTTATAAATCTTACATACATAATATGATGTACACATAATCACATTATGTATGTTTTATCATCATCATCATTCCCTTTCCGCACCTAATAGGGCATAGGGCACTGCATTGGTACACCAATTGCAGCGTATCATGATCATTTTTATTAATAATAATAATAATAATCTTTATTAACCATAATACATACTAGTACAAAGTGATAAATACAAAAATAAATTAATATTTATTCTCAAATAAAACAAAGGTATACACAGTTAAATGGCGGACTTATTGCCACTAGCAATTTTTTTTAGTCTTACAAAAAAAAGACAAACAAAATAGAGTTATGAAAAAAAGATAAACAAAATAGACAATTGAAAATAAATTATTAAAAAAGTAAATATTTTTTATTTAAAACGTTAAGAAAATACGAACAGTAAAAAAATATTTTTGTTAATTGACGATATCTATTGCTAACATAGAGGTACGATGATCAGTCCAGTCCACGGACTATTTAGTGTAAAAACACCCTTTTTAATAAATATTTCATATCAACCATGTCGGGAATCAAACCCGAGACCTAAACCATGGTAGGCAAACGCGCTGACCATAACACCACGAGGCCGACTGGAAAACTGGTTTTGTATACGTTAGTATAAACAAATTACCAACAATGTTTTGAATATCTCTAAATATTTGTAGACAGGCTGCATTTTCTCCCTCGGGAGATATTTAATTATAAATTTGTTGTAAGAGGGAAGAAAATCATATTTGTGAAGGGAGTATAGAAGTCTAGCCATTTACAGGGATTTTGGTCTATCATTGGCTGGTTTAAGTGGCCATTTTACACACTGTCTAACATTCACGATTTCGCCTACGTTTAAATATCCACATTTCTTCAATTCTTACATCTGTTGACTTTTGTAAAGTAAAAAAGCTTATACCTTAATTTATTTTAACAGTTTACAAATATTATACAGTGCGCAATGTGTGCAAACATATGCATAAGGGCGGGCATATTACCTTAAGGCAATTTCTTCCTGCCTACTCAAACCGTTTAATTTGAGAAAATCAGTGGTGCATAAACATATTGCAGATTTATATTTTTTTTAATTACAAATCAAAACATTGATACACATTTTTTTAAAGAAATAAAATTTGACCAAATATATACACTGAAAGGAACAACTCCAATATTCAGGAAGGGACATTTCATTCGTGAATTGAATGTAAATAAAGATAGGGCGTCTCTAAAATTACTGGGTAGATTATGCAATCATCTGTAAATGCCTAGACTGTTTGTGTTTTAAATGTTTTCCCTCTCTGTTGCAATAAATCTACATCTAAAAAAAGTATACTAAATGTTATTAAATATTTGTGAAAAAACACTTACTGACTTTTCTATGTCTACCGGTTTCGAGACGTGCCCGTCTCTTTGTCAGGACACCAATTCATCCAACATGCAAAACCCGCTATACCCCTTCACCATAGTTGTTCAGAAAAGTCGGTATGTGGTTCTGTTCCCTAGGTCACCTGCACCTAGAGTATTCCTCTGTTATCTGGTCTCCATATTATGATGTTCACATCAAGAATATTGAATCAGTTCAACATCGATTTTTAAGAAAGATAGGCTGGAGGTTGGGCTTATCCGGAGACTAATATACGTATAATGAGTTAGAAACTACTTTGAACATATATTCTCTTCAAGACCGTCGAAATAAATCTGACCTTATAGTCCTATTTAAAATTCTCAACTCACTTTTTGATGCGCCTGAACTAATGAGCTTAATAAAATTAAATATCCTAACTAGAAACCTCAGACAAAACTTACTCTTTCATACCGATAACCATAGAACTAACTATGGTTTTCATTCCCCTATGCCCAGAATTCTCAGGTCTGCCAACAAACATACCAGTCTTGATTTCTTTGATAACAAGTTTTCTTCTTTCAAACGATCACTGAATCAAATTCAATTATGAACACCTCTCTCCCGCTTCCACTCCCACAAAGTATACTATAAACCATCGAGTCTTTCTAATGTTGTTATAATAATTTTCTATGTATAAATGTGTCCATAAAATGCCCATTGGGCGTATATATAAATAAATATAAATAAATAAAATAAATAAAAAAATATTTAATAACATTTCGTAAAATGTTTGACCCCAAAGTTAATGCTTCAAATATTAATAATAAATCAATTATGTTTAGACGATTACATTTATCTGCTCAGAGACTACACAATACTCACAACAATAAATATTTATCTGTGTTTTTCCATTATAATATAGTCGTTTATACAGCCACAATTGAAAGATTTTCTCATGCATTAGAGTTTAGATTAATTTCGAAATTTCACATTGAGTTGAATACTGCCGATGCAGGATTTTCTCCAAACAGAAAATTAGCGCTAATATTAATTATTACCCACTGGAAAGTTGGGGGGGGTAGGAGAGGCGGGAATAATTGCACTGCTGATTACTGGCCCGAATAATTCATTTTAATGAGCTCAGCGTACAAAGGAGGATTATTAGTATTATTACTCATCATCATCATTCTCTTTCCGCATCTAATGGTGCATAGAGCACTGCATTGGTGCACCAATCTCAGCGTATCTTGATCATTTTTGTTACACGAAGGTAAGATGATCAGTCTTACGCTTCAGGTGCCAGTCCAGGGACTATGTAATGTTCTAGTGTGAAAACACCCTTTGAAATAATTTCATTTTGAAAAAAAAGATTTTGGCTCTTGTGTTTGGCAATTTCTTTAGATATATATATTTTTTTTAAATTTAATGTCTCCTGTTTTATATATCTTTTATGTATGTAAAAACTCTATGGACGTGAAAAGCTGAATAATTAAAAAAAAAAAGTGTATTTCAACACTTTAAAAAAAGTTCCGGAAGATCAAATTTTGGAAAAATCTCAATAAAATGTGAAATTGACATATCTCCCAAACTATTTATAGAACTTTAACTAAGGAAAGTAAAGTCTAATCATTAGCAAATGACCTCCTCTATATGCGAATTTGCTATGGCGGGTTCAGTTCAGAGTCACCCTGTGTATATCTTTCTGCATACATATTAAGAGCAACAGACCAAAGTGTACTAACTCCATATATTTAAATAATTGAGTTTTAATCTAATTCTTAAAATGTTTTTTGTTATTTTTATATGCATCCCAAGTATACCGAATCAAACCATATTTTATTGTATTTTTAAAAAATCTAAATCTCCCTAACAAATATTATTTCCAATCGAGTGATACTTCAAAACTTGTTTAATTTAATCTTCAAGCCTATATTTCATAAGTGGTATGCATGAAGTTAATACACTTTTCTTTTTTTATCAATAAAATAGCATACATAATCAAATTGTTGCTCTCGCAAAGCTGTCTGCGAGTTACATTACATAAAAATATCCACAGTAATAATAAAAATATATGTATATACTAGTGAACCTGACAGACGTTGTCCTGCCCGAACGTTGGCTTGCCTGTTATTACCTTGGAAAAAGATTTTTCATTGATAAGTAGGTACCTAGGTACTTTTTAACGATTGAATTCCAAAACATAAAATAATTCATTTTCAAATATAGAATTCTTTTTGCAAATGTCAAACTCAGCTTGTCTCACCAACAGGGGTGCACTTTATTCGTGAATGCAATTTTCAAAAATGTATTGAATGTCAGTTAACATTATTTTAGTACTACCAAAAATCCAGTAAACAGGAATAAATGGGAGGAATTTATTTTTTAATTTAAGGAAAAAATCTAATTGGGATCCATAAAAAACCAATGTTGTTTAAAAACATTCAAAAACAAACTTTTTTTAAACATAAAAAAACAATATTCTTCAATTTTTTTCCCATATGCATTCTCCTCGAATGCAACCCTGGTGAATGAATAAAACATTTATACTTCTAACTTCTTTTTTACATATTAAATTGAAGGTTTTAATATCTACGAACACGCGCAGCGCAAAGATCTACGTTTCTATAAAAACCGCACGTAAATCGATTAAGCCGTTTAAGGGGAGTTTATTGACATCACACGTACAGAATAATTATATAAATAAAGATAAAAGGTTGGTACAGAGGTAAAAGTAGGTTTAATCTGTCGCTCTTCATATCATTTCTCATGGAATAAATTACCATCTCATTATTCGCGTTTAAAAATTGATGTCGAATTTGTAAAAAAAAACACCCAAAATATGGCTAGATATTCCTAAAAACGAGAATTTTCACTTGACTTTGTATATTCATGAAAAAATAACGGGCACTTCATACATATGTATATTATGTACCTACGTTTAACCCACTGAATTCCAAGTAGCTTCTAATGTATTTAATTTTTGGTTTTTATATGTACTAATTACTCAAATATTTATATGAAATGTATACGTACATTACAGCACATATGCCAATTACAGTGTACATGTGATCATTTTTTTAAAACTGGCAGTGTACAACGATGTTTTAGTCCATACACTTATGTATGGAAGCGAAACATTGAACTGGCAGAGGAAGGATGAAAGCCGAGTAAACGTGGTTGAAATGCGATCTCTTAAACGAATGTGTAGGAAATAATGTATGACAGAGTTCATCATCATCATTTTCTTTCCGCATCTAATAGTGTATTGGGCACTTCATTGGTACATCAATGGTGGCGTATATTGATTATTTTTTTAGTTACATGAAGATAAGATGATCAGTCTTACGCTTCAGATACCATTCCACGGGCTATGAAAATATTCTGGTGTGAAAACATCCTTTTAAATAAATATTTCATTACAACTTTGTCGGGAATCGAACCCGAGACCTCTTGCTTGGTAAGCAAACGAGCTGACCACCACACATGAGGCCGACAAACATATTAAATAAATTAATTAAACATACTTAATAGAAAATAAAAATAAAAAAGCTAAAGATATACAAAGATATAAATAATTGTATTTGTACTTATAATTAGAAATCAAACACTGATTTGAGTCTACTGAACAATAGACTCAAATCAGTGTTTGATTTCTAATCATAAGTTTAAATATGGAGTTCTACAAAATAAACACCAAATCAATCAATAAATTGTATTTGTACATTAATCAACTTAAATCAATACTATTATTCAATGGGAAACAGGAAAAAAGAGAAGAGAGGAAAGGAGGAGAGATTAATGAAAAGAAATGAGATGTTTCTTCAGATATGATTTGAACACATTTTAAAATTTCAATTTGTTGCAACAGAGGGAAAACTTTTTTAAGAAGGGAATATGGGAGTCTAGGTATTTACAGGGCTTATGACCGGTCATTGGCTGGTTTAAGTACCCACTTTACACACTGTGTAACATTCACTATTTTGCCTATGTTTTTTATTTATTTTTATTTATTTACACCTTTTATCATAAATACAAGTTTACGTTCACTTTGCCCTAGACTTCTTCTTATAACAGGTAGTTAATTCAACAATGTTTTTAATGTAGGAAATCTAGCTAGTTTGCAAGCAATTGGACATACTCAAAACATTGCTGATATTTTCAAATATTTATTTTACAGCTGAAAATACATTTTGTAAAGAAAAATACGTATTTGTGGTCTAGTGATTAACCGAAATATTTTAATATTATGTTAATAAAATTTGTATAAAACCACTCACCGACTTATCTGTCTACCGGTTTCGAGACGTAATCCGTCTCTTCGTCAGGACAACAACACTACACCAACATGCAAATACCACTACACACCTTCACCATAGTAGATTTGCAAAAATATAAAATCGACATGCAGGTTAGACACATGCTTCACTACGCCACCACCGAGGGTTAATGACTTATGAAGCTGATATTTCAAAAGGATTAACAATCGGAAAAGGAAGAAAAAGGTGAGGGGGAGGGTAGGGTGACCATTACAATGAAGTATCGAATAATGGACTATATTGGAAAGTTACTTGATTATTAATTAATGGGACATTATTTTTCAAAGCCCTTTTTATGTAAAAAATCTCCATATTATTTACTTTCAGTCCTTTATTATTTATGTGTAAAACTTTAACACCGGTGTCTTTATTACCCTACCCTCCCCCTCCCTTTTTTCATCCTTTTCCGATTGTTAATCCTTTTGAAATATTAGCTTCATAAGTCATTAACCCTCGGTGGTGGCGTAGTGAAGCATGTGTCTAACCTTACTTGTACAACTTACGTTCTGTACAAAAAGTTAAATAAATAAAAATAAATTAAATATTTGACACAAACGTGTTAAAATGACCGCATCCATATTGAAATTAGGATTCCTCTCGCGTTGTGAACTTTTTGCGGAGTCCGCTTAAGGTACGGTACATAGTAGGCAATAGGTTCCTACAGATCACAAAGCAGGTCAACAGTGCCACTGCAGTTTTTACGGAGGTATTTATTTTATTCTCTTACACTAGAATTTAATTAGCATATCCGTATACGCAAGTACTTAAACCTGGGATACGAGAGCTGTGGGAGTAACGCCTTTGTCCGTGTATACAATACTAATTATTCCAAAACATTCAATTAAATTTAAAATAGCGGATAATAGTATCTATTGATTTTTATCTCATGTGTTTTAACACCTCGTTTTATTTTAATGGCTGTTATTAATCATTTAATTATTAAATACATATTGAAAGCACTGACTTTGACTTCAAAAAATCAACAGATGGAAGAATCAAAGAAAGTTGACGTAAAATGTTTTCTTTAAGGGGTTATATAGTCCCGAGGCTCAAAAAAAGCTACTTTTATTTTTTTTTTCCGAGACGACTTTAAAATTTATTACTGTAAATTTTTTTACACATTTTATGGTAACTTTTAACTGTATTTACATTTTTTTACATTAACATTTTTTATTTGTAAAAGTAATAATTTTGAATGCTGCTATAGCTGATCTCTAGGACCATCTCTTAAAAAAAGGCCCCTTGCGGTGACCACGATATCTCTGGACTGGATCATCCAAAATGAAAAAACTAAAATGATTTCATTATAATGATAAATAATCTTGTAATTCATTGAAGAAATAAGCAAGATTCTAAAAAAAAACACGATTTCTCACCAAAATTTAAAAAAAAGAAATATTCATCGGTAAGAAAAAACCTTCGATTAATTTCTAAACCATATACTGAAAAAGCTTGTGTTAAAATTTGAGACTGATCGGTTAAGTCCTTTCTCAGAAATCATGGTCGCCAACTTCAAAAACACAGTTTCTAGAAAAACGCGTTTAAAGTTTCAAAAGCACTTTACTTTATAAAGAAGGGGGCGTCTCTAACATTAGTGGGTATATTATTCCACAATCAAGCAGCTACTACTGTGAAAGAGGGGGCAAAAATTAGAGCGGTGAAAGGGCACTAAAAGGGTTCTCTCGTTACTAGAACAAAGAGATAGTCCATGTTGTTATAGAGGTTAGAAGCGCTCTCTCAGGTAAACAGGTGAAGTGAGATTATTTAAAATATTGTGAAGAAGCGTTTTGAAGAAGGTTTTCCAGAGCAGGATTCTCCTACTACTTTGACATGAGTCTCTTTCATGTATTTTTTCTTTTTATAATATGTACGTATTAAATATATATGTTTGTAATGTATATGTTATATTTAAATAAATGAATTGAATTGAACGAATTGAATTGAATTGATTTTAATTTCATTTCATTTAATTGAATTTATATAAAACTAAATATTATCTTAAGTGTTATCGTAAGTTATTGCACCATTACAATATAATTCCATCGAGGATTGTCAATAAATAATTTAAATCAAAAAATGTTAAGTGGTTTAAAACAAAGTGTTTTTATTTTAATTCAATTAAATAAATAAATGTTCAAGTTCCTAAAACAACAGTTGAAAATCAAGACAAATACGGTACGTCTCAATTCGTATTACAAGATGGCTGGGCGGGTGGTTACACCCAATATCAAATAGCAACAACCTTTCCAGAAAGTATAAACTTTGACAGAAAGTTTAATGTAAATATAAAATTCAACCATTTTGTAAATAGCAAATAAACGTGCCATGTGATTTATACCGTTTAACGTTCAACTTTTTCTTGAGACTGGCTTAAATTTGCATACTTAAGTTAAATACTCGTATTAATATACATATTTGAATTAGGACTTCCAGTCTCGACGCGAATTTCAGTCTCCAGACTGAGACTAGACTAATGATCCCACTAATGTGAAAGACTTTCTTTATTTACATTCAAATTACGTGTGAAATGTCGCTTCCTGAATATTTGAGTTTTTCCTTTCTCCTCCCTCTTTCTTCCCTTCTTCGTCCCCTCCTCTCTTCATATTATAGTGTAGATATTAAGTCAATTTTTATTTCTATCGTTTTTTTTTAAATCTCACCCGTATAATAAAGGTTTCATCTCTTTAAATAATAATAATAATAATTATGGATAACTCAAGGGCGCTTTACAAAGTGATTATATAAAGATATAAATTTAATTTAAACTTTTTAATTTAAGAAAAATGATGTACTTTTTCATATTACTTTTCCACCACATGCTAAGAATTTATTCAAATGATTTAGAGAAGAAGTGGGTTTTAAGTTTTTTCCGAATATCACTTCACTCTCACAGTTTCGGATTTCTGCTGGAAGAGCATTCCATGCCGTAGGGCCTGCGACTTTACAAAAGTCAACAGATGGAAGAGTTGAGGAAATGTAGATGTTCAAGTATAGGCAGAATGGTGAATGTTACACAGTGTGTAAAGTGGCTTCTTAAACCAGCCAATGACAGGTCATAAGCCTGTTAATGCCTAGACTTCCACATTCCCTTCTTTAAAACGTTTTCCCCTCTCTGTTGTAACAAATTTAAAGGTTTGAGCTCTTTAACTACCTAAAACAATATAAAAAATCACGTTAGCAGACACTTGAACCCCCTTATAACAAGTTTATTCACTTCACATCGTTTTCTAACATTTCTTACAGTGCACCCCAAATATCTAAACCAGACACCAGACACACCATCTTCCCGCACCCTCTCTACTATTTTTTCTCCTTCTGTTTTTAGATACTGGCCCATTTCACACGATGATAATAAAAATCCTCACGGCACGACTAAATTCCATAGTACAGGGATATTTACTGCAATTTTTTTTTAATCATCATTCCCTTTCCGCTCCTAGTGGTGCATAGAGCACTGCATTGATACACGAACCGCTGTGTCCGTCCGGGGACTATCTATTTAATAGAAGATACATATAATTAGCCTTTAACACTACTGGCTACCGTACTCGTCACAACTGTGTATTCCATGTACCGTCCGTTCATACTAACTATGCCCAGAACTCTCTACTTGTGCGCTTCACTAGAGAAAATAATTCAAACTTTCGTTCTATTGACCCCATCGATTGCAATAAAATGACTTTCAAAATGCAAACTCTAAAATTAATACTTTATGCTAGTCTTTAGGTCATTGTTGATATTCCACATTGTTTTTATTCGTTTATGTACTCTCATCATCATCATTCCCTTTCGGCAGCTAATGGTGCATAGGACACTGCATAAGTACAATAATTGCAGAGTATCTGGATAAAAAAATGTTACATAAAGGTAAAATGATCAATCTTACGATTCAGATACCAGTCCAGGGACTATGAAATATTCCAGTGTAAAAACACCCTTTTAAATAAATATTTTAAATTAATCATGTTGGGAATAGAACCCGAGACTTCTAGCATGGTGGGCAAAAGTGCTGACCATTACACCACGAGGCTGACAATGTGATCTACTCTATTTAACAATATTATTCTTACAATATCTTCATTTTGCAATTTTATAATGTTTACAAATACGAACTTATGCACTCTATTTTTTCAAGGCAAAATTGATAGTTATTCACTTAAACACATCCTTACCCTCACTTTCATACCCTATTATATATTTGTATATGTATGCATATATATATTTGGATAATTTATATAGCTCTATTTGTGAAAATCACCCCAAGGGCGCTGTACAATAAATAAATATCCCAGCACGTCTTGCAGCCACTGACCGCATTGACGGTTGGGATTCTAGTTCCTCGTTTCCAGTTAAGATCAATTTTAAATTATAACATATTGGAGCTAGATTACAGCACGTATAGCGCATTGACGGTAAGAAATCTAGCCCCCATTTACACATTTTTTTAATTGACAAAGAAATTTAGTGTGATAATCAAATAAAAAATAAAAAAATGGAGTAAGATTTATAACACGTCTTGCAGCTACTAAGCACACGGACGGTTGGAATCCTAGACCCCATTTACAAAATTTTGTTATTTAGTAAACGTAAACATAGTAGTAAATTTGTCATGTCAAGAAGTAAACAATAAATAACTAAATAAATACATACCCTTATACAAACACACACACACATACATACAGACATGTACCCACCAACCCTTGTTTGCTCAATCCTACCCTCTATCTCTCTTACACACACACCCAAATTCTTACTCTATACCAACTGTTTTTTATTTTATTTAAATTATTTATTGGTTTCATTTTATGTTTTTCGTTTGAATATATATATTTGCTGTATTACTGTTGATATCACAAGTAAATACTATTTTTTTAAACGCTCTACTGAGGCTGACCAATTTTCAGTCAATTACTTTTAGCAGGATTTTTATCTGAGAGTCACCGCTGATTTTTTTTTTTCAAAATAATAAAATAAATGTTAATCCACCGTAACTTTACCGTGCCGTGTGGATTTGAACAATGCGTGTCATTCCTTTCCGGTAATAATCTGGCACATGGTTTGTGTCAAAGTTAACAACCTAAATAACAAAACTTTGAATTATTTTGAACATCTTCATTTTATAAAATAAACTAAGTTTGCGTTTATTTTGTTGAACTCAAATACTGATTTAAATTTACTATTTTGGTTTTTTTATTTAACCAAATATCGGACAATCTTCTCTTCTTATTGAGGCATTTTCAAATAAATGTTTTTGTTTTGGCATTTGTTTGAAGATTCAATTTTCCGAGTTTAATTCTTTAAAAAAAAATTACATTTTAATATAAAAATTAAAATCAAAATCAAGTTATAAAATTTTGTAGTGATTTGGATTTTTTTTTTAGTGTAAATTGTTCAAGAGAGAAATAATAAAGTTGAAAAAAATCACTAATTAATCATCAAAATCACGTTTTTTATAACTTGAAAACGCACTGTTAAAAACCGGGTAGTGGTCCCGTGGTAGTATTGTGGACTCACAGGCCAAAGGTCTGAGGTTCAAATCCCACTCTGCCACAACTCGATTTCCATTTTTCCGGCACAAGTTATTTAGGACCATTAGGAAATGGTCTGAAAATTCAAATATTTGAGTAAATAATAAGAACTCAAATATTTAACTTTAACTTTTAAAAAAAATAAAAAAACTGTAAGTTATACATAAAATTTAAATTCATTTATTGGACCAAAATAACATAGCAAATAAAACAGAATATTTAAGGCGTTAAACTGGGACAACATATCAGGCCTGGAATGCTATTCTGAACCACTCTCGCGGCACGAGAAAACAGTTGCTCTCGTGTATTTTGTATGTAAATAAATACACGAGATAATACGGCCGCGAGAGCGTTTGGAGTACCAGCTCTGGTTGCCTCTTAAACGTGGTTTCATTGGTGTGAAAGATGAAAGATCTCCAAAGTGATCATGTCCAGGTGCCCGAATGCTCCTTCTGTCGGCATTACCAGAGGCAGATTACTTCTGGAAGCCGGGAGGTAAAACAGTTTGCGCTGACGCTGTCGGAGATAACCACCGGGGCCTCGATTATTATGGAAAGTTAATAGTAATTAATCGCGACCCAGGAATATATAAAATTATACTCTCTAAAATGGCCGTGTTCTCCATATGACCTCTTTATCAGCCTGAAAAAAGGGTCAGTACGAACCCATCCCTTCTAAGATCCAAACTATTGACCCTAGCATGCTCAAGAAGATTGCAGTAAGATACAGCCACGAGAGATAATTTTTTATTTTTTATTTTATTGAAATAAACGGCACTTAGTGCCTTTTACATATTAGTTACAAATACAATTAAATATACATACATGGAAGCTTAATTTAAGTAATACAGAGCATTTAAAACAATATTATTAATTTCGAAAGGCTAAGAAATGTAAACTATATAAAAGAATAAAAAATTACCAGTTATAGAATTATCGATAAAAAAATATAATTTTGTATTAGAAATACTTTGAACCAGTTAAAAAAATAACAAAGAAAGAAAGAAGACAATTTTGAATAACATTTAAAAATATATATGTATTATTATTGAAAACTAATATTTAGGTAAATAGTATATGTTTATGTAGAAAAATATACAATGATGTAAAAAAAATGATAAAGAGAAATATATTTTTTACTTATAAATTAATTAAGAAAAGAAACGAAAAAAGAAAAAAAAACACTAATAAAGAAGTTTAAAACAAATTTTTAACAAAAGTAACAAATAGTTACCTAGAACTATTACCAATAAAATAAAGAAGAAGAGCCGTTCTATATGTAATAAATTTCATGTGAAATGAGTCACCAATGTCCTGCCTAGAGAGTGAAGTCTATTGATGACTGCATTTTTACCATATGATGTCGAAGTATTGTTGCCACAGTATTGGTAGGTTTGCCGAGTTGTCCTTTTCGGTACATTAAAACTAATTAGTGATAAAAGTGCAGGGGTGTCAAACATGGAATGGATTATTTTATATAAATTTAATAAATCAGTTATAACTCTCCTGTCACTTAGTCTTAATAATTTCAAAATAAACAGTAACAAATCATAATTTAAAAATTCAATACCAACACCTAATTTAAAATTTATAAATCGTAAAAACTTATTTTCGACCTTTTCAATACAATATTGGTGCCTAGAATAATGAGGAGCTCAGATTGTAGAGTTGTACTCCAAAATGCTTCTTACAAGTGACGTAATAACAATGACAGGATACTCTGTTGCAAAAAATGACATTCAATTTTAGGGTGAGAACACCAAGATGGGTAACGCGTTCCTCTCTGTGGTTCTAGCGAAACCAAGTACCGAATTTAATCTCAGTAGTCGGTTGGATAAACAGAACTTACAGAAGAAGGGGAGTGAATGGTACTCGAAACGCACACGAATCGATTTAAGTAGTTGGAACTTGGTAATGTTTATGTAAAGCAGAAAAAATGCTCGTTCAACTGTGGGCTATATGGGGTAGAGGGTGGAGAGAGTGGAAGAGTTATCGTTGAAACTATATTTTTTTGTAAAACGCAGTTGAGCATTATGTAAAGCTGATAAGTATTATCAACAAAAGCAATAAAGGAATTCTGCTTTGGTTTAGACATGTAGAGCGAATGGACGGTGAAAGAACCGGTAAAAAGATTCACGATGCGAATATTAATGGATGCAGAAAAAGAAAATAAGCGGCTTGCGTACATAAGATGTATGAATAGGGAGACGGTGTAGGTTTTTTTTTAAAACGCAATTAGGCTCCACATTCGCGCAAGGGTCTGAGAACCCGAGTGTAGAGGTAGATTTCTTACCGTTCATGCGCTCTGTAGCTGCAAGACGTATTGGGATATGTATTGTACAGTGCACTTATGTGCAAAATATGGGATGGAGAAATCTCATTAATACAGTGTTGTACAATGCCTTGAATTCAACATAATGTAAACTTTGGGCCCATTTAAATCATAGAATTTAGGTTTTCTGGACTATTTTTGCCAAAAATGTTTTTAAATCACTTTAACTTTTTTTGTTTAGTTTTGTCAAGTTATTACAATTGTTTAATAATTTTACTATTTAAAAAACTGCGTATAAAAGATATTGAAGTAAATACGCGTTGCATATTATGCGATGATTTTGCTATTTTTTAAATTTTATCATCATCATTATCATTACCTTTCCGCACCTAATGGGGCGTAGAGCACTGCATTGGTATATATAATATCTACCTACACCAATCGCAGCGCATCTTGATAATTTTTTTGTTACATGAAGATAAAATGATCGGTCTTACGCTCTAGGTACAAGTCCAGGGACTGTGAAATATTCTGGTGCGAAAACACCATTTTTAAATAAACATCTCATATCAACTATGTCGGGAAACGAACCCAAGTCCTCTTGCTTGGTAGGCAAACGCGCTGCCCATTACACCACGAGACCGACAATAATAATTTTATTTTTATAATTTTTATTTTACCTGTTTAAAGCAAATACTTGTACCGCAATTATAGTTAAATAAAAAAAAATATCTACCTACACGTTTCTCAATTTTATATGAAGTTGCTTTTTTAGTATAAACGTATTTTTTTCAACCAATCTTATATTTCAATATACAGTCGAACTTGGTTATTACAAGGAAGATGGGACCACTTGAATTGGCTCGTTATAAGCGTTACTCGTTATACCAGAGAAATGTTTTTTTTATATATAATCGCTATTGGACATTGTCACTAAGTAAACAAGTAAATACATATGTGTACATATAATTCATACAGATTTTTTTACAGGGGTTAGGTTATAACTGATCTGGTTAAGAATTCATTTGATATCACCCACTTGTAATGTTTATTGTGTATCGAAATAAGCCTAGAACATTTAAAACTCTAGAGAAACCCCGTAAAAACTTCCGAAACAAGCATGTCACTCATAAACTACAAAAGCAGCTGTAAATTGTATGTGCCGAACCGGCACTTACTTAGTTAACAAAGCTTGGATTTTTTACAAACCATGTGTGTTCATTCAAAAATCCAATTAGGTACTTAGACACTTACATAGCTATCATAAAAATAATCCGATCCCAACGCCCGGCGGTATTTATCTTTTACGTCAGCCGGCCGTTTAGATTTCATTACTTAGATTCTTATTTCGAGAATGATGTTTTTTTAACAATTGAAGATTTAAAAAAAAAAAATTGACAATATTTTTGTTCGGTATGTCCGAGAAGTAGCTCGTTATAACAGTGAATAATTGTATGGAAAATCCATGAACTAAAATGTCAACTAATGTTTCCTCGTTACATCCGAGATCTCGCTATTTCCGTGATCGTTATAACCGAGTTCGACTGTATCTCTTATTTAAGGTATACTAGTCAACTAGTGTCCTATTCATGGGAAGGTGTTTATAACTGGGACATATTTAGACTTTTTTTTCAAATAGATTTTGTAGGTATTAATTTTTTAATTATTATAAAATAATTTAATGCAAAATTTGTTACTTAAAAATCGAATAAAGTAAAACCATCTTTACATTTTGTGATTTCGTTTAAGGAGAAAGATTATAGAGATTAAATGTACAATGTCCCATTCATTGGCACTCTTTCTTATGTATGAAACGTATATATTATCAAACAATAGTAGATATTACATAATTACCATAATTATGGAGTGATTTTAATTGACGTTTGTTTTGTTTATTCCAGGTGAGTTTTCTCCGCCTTTTGGACGAGTATGTGAGTGTAGGGGACCCTTCACGGGTAAGTGAACTTGCTTGGGAAGTGAGACCGATTATCCGGCACCGCCATTGTTCTGTTCTATACACAGGAATGCGCTCACATCCTTATCAAATAATTGTAATCAGATCACAATAAAGCGGCTCTTAAAACATACAGCAAAATTAAGATTATTTCGGTGCCATTTTCGTACGTCAAAAATGATAGGTTACTGAGTGCGAAATAAATTTCAAATTAAGCCACTCTCACGTAAAGTTGAGAAAAATCTCATGCGTCGTTGTTCTACGATCCTGGCGCTTTGAGAGATTGTGTATAAAACCTGCCCTAAGCAACTCGTGGTATGATCAGATAGACGAAAATCTTAAGTCTGCTTGTGCTAGAGCATGAGCCTTAGAAGGCTCAACCCTCATGCCACGTAGTTTTTGGTCTTCCTCAATTTCTGCATCACTCATCTCTACGATTGCGTAGTAAATATTTTTAGCCGTTTTTTTGCAATCCAATCGCTCTACAGGTTCAAATCAACGCAGTATCATTTTCTTCATTCTGTCGATAATGCTTTTTTTAAACCTTGCATACTGCATGAATCTTGACAGTTGATTAAAAAACAAACTGAATAGATATGAATATATCTCTTTCAATTCATTTTTAAATGTACCTACCCTTCGGTAATATTTAGTTTTATATAAATTATCCTTACACTGTATAATATTCACCAATCTGAAGATGCCCATTGGAGGGTGAAAGCGCTATTTGGTCAAACAAATAAGTGGAAGTGTTCCGAGTATTTTTAATTAGTAACTTATATGTAAATACAAGTAATTACATCATTGAATAGATATGGGTAATTTGAAAAAAGTGATACGCTTTTATTAATGCTTAACCAGTAATGGCTTTACAAAACACATTTGTAAATTTTCTTTACGAAAACACTCAACTTTTATTGCAGCATAAAAATATAAAACACTCTACCGACAGCGTAGTAAAATCAGTTTTAATATTACTCGTCATAAATAAGTGTTCCATTTTGTTTTTTGTGTTTTGTCAGCATAGCTACTGCCATCTGGCGGCAGTACCGTAAATCCATATTATTTCTGCAGTATATAACTTTGCCGCCATAACGCATCCATAGATAAATAAACACACCATCCGAACACATGTCTAATTTTAAACGCATTCCAAAGAAAATAACGAGAAGAATTTATGAATTGAATTTTAAAATGGATGCTTTTCAGTCTAGATGCCTAAAATAAAGTATGAGAAACGAAAAAACTATGAAAGATAAATGAAAAAATGTTATTTTTACTAAGGCAATTTATTTATTTGGTCTGCAAAGACTGAAAAATAACATTGAAAAACAGAAATATTCACATAAATAAAGGCATTACACAGTTCAAAACCGCCACCAGCTTTTCTATGACAGGTATAAAATTTAAATTAAAGAGTTTTATGGTATAATAATTTAATATGTAGGTGCGTATATAAACAACGATAAAAATAAAAATTAAGTATCAAATGACATTTAAAAAAAAAAACAATTAAGAAAAGGAAATATTAGCGTTCTTATAATTTACCCAAATATTTTGATTTCGGTGGCCATTTTCAACGAGTTGTAAATAACTCACAAAATGGAAATCAAGTTGAGGAAGAGTGGGATTTGAACCTCGGGCCTTTAGCCCGTGAGTCCGCAACACTAGCCACGGGACCACAACCCGATTCAAGGTTCAAATTTATACCGTCTCGATATGTACCGATGAATATAGCGTTAATAATCACAGCCCTGGGATGCAATTATTAATCTTCTCTATGCCCTAGAGAGTGGTTAATTTGGAGATATTATTTTTTTCCATGCGGCTAATTTTTGCTTCATATATGGCCACACTCATGATTAAGCGTCAAAAAATATAAACACGTGATATCAAACATGACGATTTTCATTTATAGGATTATTGCGACCTTTAACGTTACCCAAAAACACTTAAGGCCTCACTCATAAACTTGGCATAAAGTTACGCCTAAGTATAGTGGTATAATTCGGATGGGAATATCATCCTTATTCTACCACTTTAATAAGGATTCTATTCCTATCCGAATTATACCACTATACGTAGGCGTAACTTTATGCCAAGTTTATGAGTAAGGCCCATAATTAGGTTTAATTGACTAAACGAACTATGTAAGGCTGAGACGTGCATTGTCGACAGAATCAAGAAAGGGGTGCTACGTTGGTTTGGACATGTAGAGCGAAAGAACGGCTAAAAGGATCTACGATGCGTATGTTGATAGATGCAGAAAACGAGAAAGACCAAGAGAGACATAACACGATTAAGTTCATCAAATACTTGAAGATGGACATGTCAAGAGTAGAAATAATAGGCGGGCGTAGGAAATAATGTAGAGAAAGCGAGGTCTGTACGCAAAGACAGAGTAATGTGGCGTTCTATCCTCTCTGCCTACCACCCGGCGTGATGGTTTGTTTGTATGAGTTTTATTTCCGTTTTTGAAGCAGTTTATACACTATTTGACGTTTAATCTTAGTGTTTCCATTATATGAAGCAAAGTGTCGTCGTATTGAAAATATAAAAATCTTTAAATTAATCACTTTTCCAGAATACTACCCCTAAAGTATTTTTTTTTGTTGTCTTCTGTAACAATCTACTTGGTAAACGTATTTCATCTG
Source organism: Micrasema longulum (assembly GCF_059751315.1). Classification (NCBI taxonomy): domain Eukaryota; kingdom Metazoa; phylum Arthropoda; class Insecta; order Trichoptera; family Brachycentridae; genus Micrasema; species Micrasema longulum. The sequence continues at coordinate 162,929 of NW_028279465.1, read as the reverse complement.
TTTGTGGTTTTCAAAGAATGTTTATTTTAATATTTTTATATATAAACCAAAAAACTATCGTATGCACATAGGACAAAACGCCATAGCCTTCTATATTTGCATATTGATCTCTTTTTCTCTACATTAATACATCTTTCTTTTTTTTTTTTAATCAATCAAATAAAATTAAAAAGGCCTATTTATATTAAACTCTTCAAGGTCGCAGTCCTTACAAAATAAAAACCCTTTTCGTGTGCCTACTCTACTTTATTGTACAAAAGGGCGGGACTGTTGTCAGAAGGTGATATAGACCCGTTTTACACGGAAGTGTAAGCTTTTTTAACAAAACTTTACATTTATACTTTATATACATATACATTAAATAAAAATAATAGGGCGGGCATATTCTAAGGAATTATACCTTATAAAATTATACAAAATTAAAAACAAAAATTAACTAAAAAATAATAATTAACACTATACTATGAAGGGAGGAGAGGAGGTGGGAAGGAAAGAAGATGGAGAAAGGAATAACTCAAATATTTAGATAGTGACATTTCAATCTTGATTTAAATGTAATTAAAGAAGTAGCGTCTCTAACATTAGTTTTTTTAGCAAACTAGTTGTACATATTTATGTTCCTGTCCCCTGTTAAAATACTTATTTGATCTTATCTCCAAAATATGTTAAGAATAGTATAAAAACTGTAAATGTTGTAAACAATTCACCAGTCTTGAAGATGCCTACTTAGGCGAAAGCGCTCGTTGGTCAAAATAGTAAAAAGTAAAAACACTAAACCAGGAAGTTTCATTGATAAGTTTATTTATAATTTTATCATAATCATTAACTATGGAGTTTTATCAAAAAACATCAACAAAAAACATCAATATCTAACATTAGTGTGTAGATTATTCCACAGCTGAGCAGCTTCTACTGTGAAAGAGGCTTAGCGGGTTATTCCTTTTTTTTATCTTATTAATTATACCTGTCTCAGATTTGCGCTCTCGCCTGATTTCATCATTCATAACCTTGTATACATTGGTTTACAACACATTCGTCTAAGAAATCGCAATTCCATCCTCCTTCCTTCGTCCTCCTTCCTCTGCCAGTTCTGCGTTTCACTCCCATAATATTATAATGTATTATGTAAAGTTTATAGAAGCTGCCATATTATGAGCATAGCGATGTCCATTCTATAGAGCAAGTTAAAATCATCAAGTTCTGCCACAAATTTTATCAACGCTAACGCAACAGTAACTCCCGCATTTTATCATGTATTTATATAAATATTCACACGTGTATTTTTTTTCTTCATATTTATGTTCAATGTATATACTCAAGGCAATTTATGCTGTTTATGTAAAAATCAATAAATATATTTATTAGATATTGTCAGCTTGTGATACTGACCCCTGCACGTGTGCCAGAGATGCACCACGAAAAGTGCATTAGAATATTGCGAGGTTGCCACAATGTTCCCAAATTGCATTCACGCTTGTTACGTACAACTATCTCTGCGGCAACGCTGCTTCTCCTTATTCCAGACGTCACGTCAGAATGTTAGAAGTTAGAACTGCATCACTTGAAGTGATTTTAACACATTTTAATACGTTTCACTTATTTATTCATTTCACCGTTATTTCCCTCTCCCTTTTAAACTTATCCAAATTCATGAAACCTCCGTCAACAATGTTTTGAGTTGATACAAATTTTTGTAGAAAAAAACTGGATTCAATCCCCTATGGAGCTGTTAACACTAACGTAAGAACATTTTAGAGAAAGGAATATATAGGGGCTTATGACATGTCATTAGCTTGTTTAAGTGGCCACTTTACACACTGTGTAACATTCACCATTCTGCCTTTTTTTAAACATCTATATTCCTTCAATTCTTCTATCTGTTGATAGACTATCAAACTAAACCAAATAATAAAAAAATATTTTTACGTATCGTTAAAGTTTTGTTATTTTGAAATTACTCCGCGTGTGACCTCACATATTCTCTTCTGTGAGTTCTGTACATCTTCTTATTTTCTCTTTTCTATTCTTTAAAAACAATTAGTCTTATCTTTAACTCAATCTTTGTATTACTAAAATTGATTTAATTAAGCTACGCACTTATTTTATATAATTTTCTTTTTTTCTTTTCATGGTCATGTCGTACCATTTTTATATGCTATAAACTTATTAATAATTTTAAAAGGAATGGCCCTCGCTCAGACGCTGAAGTCTTTGTGGCCATTTTTTCCAATTAGTGTTATAGCTTAATTTTAAGATGTATTTTTCTAAAGTGTATTTTTGTAATTATATTTCTATGTATGGAAAAATAAACAAATAAATATAATTTTTTTATACCTACTAAAAATTGATGATTGATAGTGGAGTTCTATAATTGAAGATATATGTTATATGAAGAATGACACCAATGCTTACTTACAAATTGTTTGTATTTTAATTAAAAATAAATAAAAATTATTGTATGTATTCAAATAATACTTAAATTATACTATCATTACTTAAATATTATATTATTACTTAAAATTTTACTATTTTCATGTATTTTTTTAAATACATATGTGCGTTCTTATTTATGATTTACTCAAATATTTCAATTTTGGGGGGCATTTTCAACGAGTTTTAAATAACTCAGTATTAGAAAATGGAAATTAAGATGTGGTAGATTGAGTGTTACCTCTGATACGCAGGTCCGCGACACTAGCCACGGGACCACAACCCGGTTCCACAAATGAAATTGATATTTTCCATTGAATGGAAAATCATCTTGAGGAATAATTAAGAAAACGGCGCTATATAAGTTATGTATAATAATAATAATGGATCCGCGACAGTACCACGGAACCTCAATCCGGTACTTTATTGTATGTTGATGTTTTTTAATTGTGAAACCACGTTCACTGCGATATATTTGTAAAGCAATATATAATAATTACTTTACTATAGAGGACGTATTAAATAAGGAAACCATAAATTAGGTCGCGCAAAAGCCTTACATTTTCATACAACTTGGCTAAATCCGAAGCCCTACACACGAATGCATTTACATATTATAACATATATATACACATATACGTAAATATATTATTATTATGTAAGTATTTTACTTTTCTATTTTCCGTATTTCATATACAATATACATTCATTAAGGTTGTAGTCTGATAAAAAGTAAGGTAATCATACAATTTTGCGATTAATAAACGCCGTTCATTCATAATCGCGCCGTTCAAAAAATATAGTGAATCAATTTTATATAAAAACAAACATTTTCCAGTTTACTTCTGATGAAAAATATACTTGAGATTCTTTATAAATAAAATATAATTACTTTTCGACCAGCCGATTATGCCTTTTGAAATTAATACTCAACTGAAGTACATTGGTACTTATATTTTACTGCTTATTTAAATAAAAATTGATTGTATTGAAATCTAATCATAAGATTTAAAGATGATGAAATGAACAGGAAAGCCATAAAATAAAAAACTAAAAATTTAAATTCTTAAAAGAAATATACAAGCATTTTTAATTACACTATTTATGTTAAATTCAATGTTAAATTATGCATTCAAAAATTATTTAAAACATTTAAACAGTTCAAGTTATAGTTATAGTTTAAATCCTTTTTTTTAAGGAATAATGTTTTTTGTGTTTTTTTAGGAAGAATATTTGGTTGTAAATATTTCATTTCTATCTAAGTTTTTAGCAAAACTTTCATAGGGTCGATATTAATATTTAGTATACAGCCTAAAGGTAGAATTTTTATGTTCTTGCGTGTGGTGTTAAGGTCTGGTCTGTCGTGATGGCCAGTAGGATAACATTGTTGTGTCGTGTTGTAGATGGTAAGGTATGTTGAGGGCTCTTCTGCCGTTTTTATTGACCATGCTTTGTCAATCTGCACATTATTGACCATGCACTGCATTTTATTGACCATGCACAATCAATTTAATCACAGTCAGTGCAGAATTCCATTCCCTCTTTTCTCAATCCAATGAAGTACATATTCTGGATTACTTTCTTTCAGCACAAATATGCTAAGGCTACCAAATTCGAAAGAGCTCCTTCGGGCAGCTTTTTTCGTTCAGCAACGAGCAAATTTTCCGTGTATGTGGGCACTGCCAAGGAGACTTATGTCCTCAGATGCGGTGTGCGGTATGTCGTGGGCAAGCTGACCATGCATTGTGTTTGCTTAGCTTGCTTAGCTTGCTTAACGTAGCTGTGAACTGTGATTCGATGCGTTAAGAAGTCGTTTCTAGAAACACATTGTTGTGGTGTGTTGTGGCTCACCACAACCCCACTTCATCACTCTGGCGTAGACTATAAATCGTTGGATGAAAACTGCATCAGTGGAGCGTAACACGAGACATCATGCGAGAACAGTGTAATTCTGACCATATACAAAAAAATAGAAGTGATATACGCCAGATAGCTCCCAAACACCACTCCACAGAATGACATAATAATTATAATAATAATTGGCTGATTTATATAGCGCCATTTTTGTAAAAAATCACCTCAAGGGCGCTTAAAAGTTGTATACTTAAACGTGCATTCTAACTCAGCTAAGCTGACATATTATATTTTCTGGTTTAAAAATGAGGGTATGATTAACCAAAGAAGTGAGATTTTAGTTGGGATCTGAACTGACCGGGACTGTCGATGATTCGTAAGTTTGAAGGCAATCGGTTCCAGGCAGAGGGGCCGGCAACGGCAAAAGCACGATCTCCGAATCAGTGTTTGGGAAGCGCCGGATTTCGAAAAGTTTTCCTCTGCCTGAATCAAATGCTGACCCAAGAGTAAATTTTCTTGTTTCTGACAGGTATTTTCTCTAATACAAAGGTCTGATAATTTAAGAGTCATTTCATGAAAGGATTTGAATACTGTCCAGCAAAGCTTGTGTTATCTTTAGGCTTTTTAACCAGTGCAAATATCGAAGAAGTTGGGAGATGTGAGAATATTTTTTACTCCTGTAATAAGCCTTGCTGCTGCATTGAAAATAGATTGAGGTTTATCAGTTTGGGGTTTTAGGAGGTCGAAATGCGATCTCTTAGACGAATGTGTGGGAAATCAATGTATGACAGGGTTACGAATGATGAAATCAGGCGAGAGTGTAAATCTGAGACAAGTATAATTGATAAGATTAAGAAAGGGTCTCTGAGATGGTTTGGACACGTAGAACGAATGGACGACGAGAGAATGGTAAAACAAGTATATATGGCGAAAATGAACGGCAACGTTAGACGAGGACGACCAAGGAAGACGTGGCATGATCAGATAAACCAAAATCTTAAGTCTGGTCATGTCAAAAGCAGACAGAACCGAAGGGCATGTATGACAAGATGTATGAATGTGGAAGAGGCTAGGATTGTATGCCAGGATAGACGTGTGTGGCGGTCCATTCTCTCCGCCTACCGAAATGGCGTGATGGTAGTAGTAGTAGTAGTAGTAGCGTATATTTTATTACAGTAATCTAAACATAATAATGTTATTCTGCCTTTAAGATTGGTTCTAGAACTTTTATCTTATTTTGCCTTCTGCGTCAAACTTATGCAAATAAGTTTTAATAAGGGTAACTGTAGTCATCGGTCAAGGGCAGTATCTGGTTCGCAATCGTATACACTATACAATATACGGCCTTCCTGTTTCATGGTATACATTCATCTGCATTCATAATATATTAGTTGTGCATATTTGTATATCGAACGGGGCCACGTTGAGAGCCGTGGATACGAATTCTGTAGGGTGGTTTCATAACTCAGGTAGTCAAAGGTTTGTGCACAAATAGGTAGTAATTCCAACCCCGACCTGCTACCAGAGCCAGAAGAGGAATTTCGAACAAGAAAACTACGTTTTGTTAATAATAATAATAATATTTGGACAATTTATATAGCGCGACTTTTGTGAAAATCACCTCAAGGGCGCTGTACAATAAATGAATATCCCAGCCCGTCTTGCAGCTACAGAGCGCATGGACAATAAGAAATCTAGCCCCTATTTACATTTTTTTTTTTTTTTTAATTATTTGACAATGAATTTTAGAGTTTAAGTTATATTTTTAAAAACGAATTAAAAAGCAAATTTATAAAATTAGAAGTCAGATAACAACAAGTCTTGCAGCTACTGAGCGCATGGACGGTTGAAATTCTGGACTCCATTTACCAAATTTAGATATTTGATAACATTTACATAATATGATAAAAATAATACGATAGCTAACATCACAAAAAGTCTTGCAGCTACAAAACGCATCGACGAAATTTTACATTAAGTAAAGTCTCAACGGTTTTTTTTTCTGTTTTACATTTCGTTCGTTGTAATAATTTATGCTGGTATTATAATACCGAATTTATTCATCGTCTGAAGCGCCGGCAGAACCAAAGCATATGCCATTTTTTCAATATATAAAGTAATATTTCAAAACGTTTATTGTATTTTTTTTGTTAGTTTCGTTTTTTATGATAATTTATTTACTTTTTTTTATATTTTTGTTAGAAACGCGATGATATACTTATTTATTATAATATTTGTAATTTATCAACAAAATAAAATAAAAAATATCACTCTCTTATACCGAACTCAAGTGGCTTCGTTTAAATCAGCGCAGAAACCTCATCTCTTATTACTTTTCTTACATTATTCCCAACACCACCCCAAAACCTATCAAACATTTGATTTATCTTTCTGATCATGAAAAGAACGAAGCGAAAATGATAGAATAATGCACCTGCCTAATTAGTCAGCTTTAAGAAACCCCTGAAACACAATAATAATAAAATACCCCCTATTTATTATTATATATTTATAATTATTATATGTTATACGCAACTACTATGGGGAGCAGGATATCAAAATGACATAAACAGACTACAAAGACAACAAAATAAAATATTACGGCGGCCTCCGTGGTGTAGTGGTCAAGATGCTCGACTCACAGACGGAAGGTTCCGGGTTCGATTCCCGGTGAGAACACAAAAATAAAATGTGATTTTTCTCAAGCCTGGGTGTTCTGTGATGTAATTCACCACTTCACGCCTTCTGGCCTGTTGTGGTGCAAAAAATAAATAAATATGTATAAATAGTTATATATAAATATAAATAGTATATGACCTTCCCTATCTAACTGCAACTAGAGAACTTTTTAAACAAACTAAGCAATTAAATATAACTGAACTCTTTCAACTAGAATCATTAAAATTTATCCATAAATTAGCCACTAATGTAATTGTAGACGAAGAACTAAAACTTGTAAAAAATTGTACTCAACATGGACATAATACGAGAATATCAGACAAATACCATACACAACTTTACAAGACAAGGACAATCAAGACTAATGAACCAGGGACTGAAATTATACAATCAACTACCAGACAAAACTAAACAAAAGACTCAGACAAACTTTTCAAAAGACGTAAAAAATATTATTTTGAACAACAGAGTATGAATGAAAAATGTATATGAATGAATCCGTAAGGGTTTATAAATAAATTTTCAAATAAAAAAAAATATATACATATATATATATATTAATTATTATCTTTCATTACTAATTTTCGAAAACCGGTTCCAATACCATTCGACTTCAGCCCTATGTTAATTGGAACAAAAATAATCCAATAATAATTTAATAAATATACCATATTAAATATTTCAATTTAAATCATAATATACCTGCATACATCTCTGTAACTACAATCTCTAGTTCGGGTTTCCAAAAAGCAGGTGGACCTAGGAGTTTTGTTTGCCACAGCCAAAACCCGTATTACAAAGAAACGATATGAGATTTACCGGCGTTTATCGATAATTCACTCGAATTTTCAACCCTATTTGGTATTTAAAGAAATCTTTGAATTTTCATGATTTTTCCAAATATTTAAACTTTTCGGGCATTTTTTTGCGATTATCCGCTTTTATAAGGTGTGGCAGAGCGAAGTTCGATCCTTAGGCTGGAGTCGTATTACAACGGAAGATTACCAGAGGTATTTTCAATTTGTTCATAAAATAAACAGTTTATATAAAATAAAATCTTTTCAATTACAAGGTACCGGTGAAGATACTTAAAATGTCTAACAAGTATACACATTTTCGTTCAAAAAATCAATTTTCTATACTTTAAAGGCACTTAAAGATAACTCTGTTAACTTCCCAAGATGCTTTAAATATTCACATTTTCTTACAAAAATATCGATGTTTGTTTATACCGTCTCGATATGGACCGATAAATATAGCGTTCGTAATTGAGGCGCTGGAGGCTGTTCGTGAACACCATATGCTCCAACTATGGAGCGATCGTGGAATAATGATATCTTCTACTACTATATATATATATATATAGTTGGATAATTTATAAAGCGCCATTTTTGTGAAAATCACCTCAAGGGCGCTGTACAATTAATAAATATCCCAGTACGTCTTGCAGCTACAGAGCGCATGGACGGTTGGGATTCTAGTTCCTCGTTTTCAATTAAGAACAATCAAAAATTATAACAGATAGGAGCTAGATTACAGGACGTCTTGCAGCTACAGAGCGCATAGACAGTTAGAAATTTAGCCCCCTTTTACACATTTTAAAAATTGACAAATAAATTTAGTTCATTAAAAAATAATAATAATATGAATAATAAAAAGGAGTAAGATTACAACACGCCTTGCAGCCACTAAGCGCATAGACGATTGGAATTCTAGACCCCGTTTACCAAATTTAGGTATTTTAATGTTGATATATTAAAGCTAGATAACCAATCATCGTACAGCTACAAAGCGCATGGACGAGAGGAATTCCAGCAAAGTTAAAACAATATCAATAAATTTATAAAAAATCGAGTATAGTAGTAAATTGGTCAAGTGTTCATGCCAAGAAGTAAGTAATAAAAAACTAAATAAATCAAACACTGTTTCAACTCCATGGTTAACAAAGGGAGATAGATGTCCGAAGAGAAGCTTTTGTAGACAGTAGGTAGATATCGTCGCCATGTGGCCCGCTGGCTGGTAGATAGTTTCTGGAAACGCACGTGTGTAGTACTATTATGCCTTTTGTTCCAATGACTTGGTGTCCATTTTGGTCCGTATTATTTCGTTTTATGAGACGCAACATTTCTGTTCAAATTCACTTTTTTACATGAATATTACACAAACGCGTGTACGAGCGGTTTGATTTATCATTTTGTATATTATTAGAAGGCAGATATTTGAACCAGAGAGAATGGACCGCCACACACGTCTAACCTGGCGTACACTTCTAGCTTCTTCCACATTCATATATGCCCTTCGGTTCTTCCTGCTTTTGACATGACCAGACTATTGGTTTATCTGATCATGCCACGTTTTCCACGCCATATATACATGTTTTACCATTCTTGTTGATGATGTCGGAATACATAATTAAATTATTTAACACGGGAAATCACAAAGTAAAGTGAGTGCGGCAAATATTATGTTTATTTCATGTTTGTTATAATGATTTTTTTGTGTGTTTGTTTTCTGGCGATATTACGAAAATATTTGTGTAAAATTTATAAAAATCGATAAATCTCATATCGTTTTATTTTAATGGGGGTCTAGGAAATGTTTACATTTAATTTTATCAAGTAACGTGAAGTATGCAATCGATCCTTTTTATCATTATAGGGTGCGACGGTATACTAAAAATGCAAATATTGTAATGGTTTACTTCTTATAAGACGCCGTACGTTCCCAAAAATCTATTCGACATTTTATTGTAAATGTATCGAAATCTAGATGAACGTATTACTACAGAATTTTTTTTTTTTAACTTTTTGTACATAATGTTATTTGTGCATTGGCGGGCTTATTGCCAAATGGCAATTTCTTCCAACCAACCAATAAAATAAAAGTTTTATTTTTATAATTCAAGTTACAGAACATATTAAATAGAAAAAAAAAGATTAAAAAGCTGAAAGTATATAAAAATAGAAATAAACGTATTTGTTTATAAATTACCTTAAATCAAAACTATTACTCAATGGGAAAAATGAAAAAAGAGGAAAGAGGAAAAAGGAAAGGAGGAGAGATTAAGGAAGAGAAAGGAGATGTTTCTTCAGACGTGATTTAAACAGAGATAATGTAGTAACATCTTTGATGGTGGATGGGAGATAATTCCACAGTCGAGCCGCATGGACACTATATGAGTTAGAGAAGAAAGAGGAATTGTGTATGGGCATTAAGAGAGTGCCTTGAGAATGAGAACGAAGAGGTAAACCATGAACTGATAAGCGTTGAAATTTTTCACGCAGGTATATAGGAGCGTTAGGACTATGAAGTACATTGAACAGAAGTGAGAGGGAGTGATAGTCTCTCCGCTGTCTAATTTTGAGCCATGTCAGTTGCATACGGTAATCAGAAATGTGGTCATATTTCCTAAGACCAAAAATGTACCTTTATGCATGTATTCTGAAGTCGTTCAAGTTTATCGAGTTGCTCACAGCTTAAATCAGTCATGGAAACATCAGCGTAATCTAGAATGGGTACTAGTAATGCTTGTACAAGAGTGCATTTAGTACTAATGAGTAAGAATTTTTGCAACCTTTTATGTGAGTGTAGACTGAAAAATATTTTGCGGCTTAATTCATTAGTATGAGCTCGCCAGCAGAGATGTTCATCCATTTGTACTCCTAGATTTTTTACGGATTTCCCGTATTGAATATTGGTACCATTGACAATAAGAGGATTCAGTGAAGGTATGTCTAGCTTACTAAGCAATCTTTGACTACCTGCAAACATAATTTGTGTTTTAGATGGGTTTATTAGTAAACCATACTCTTTTGTCGATGAGAGATGGAGTACATGATAGAATTACAGGAAAGCTGTCACGCAATTTATAAAATCAAATCATATTGTATAACTTATGTTAGTTAGGTTAAATAATTTGTAATAGCCTGTTAGTAATACTTTATTGTAATAACTTTTACAACAATCATAGAATTCAATTTGGCTAGCCAATTTTTAAAAACATCTGTTATAAATTATTTTTTCCTTTATTTGTGCATGCTGTGTTCACATTTAATTGATGAACAATATCTAAAATAAAAATTTGTTAATATTATACCAAAGTTATTATACCTCTACGCAAACAGCGCACTAAATTTGGTGAACGCGCATTTGCGGTCACAGGCCCTATGGCATGGAATGCTCTCCCAGCAGAGGTGCGAGGCTGTGAAAGTGAAGTGATGTTTCGGAAAAAACTTAAAACCCACTTGTTCTCTAAATCATTTGAATAAATCCGTAGCACGTGACAACAAAATAAATTATTTTAATTAAACTACAAATTTAAAAGCTTCAATTAAATTAACTTAACAATAGAATCACCATGTAAAGCGCCCTTAAGGTATTTTATTACGAAAATGGCGCTATATAAGTTATCCATAATAATAATAATAATAATGTCATATGTCGAATGTATGGTAGCGAAGTATGGAATTGGAAAAATAATGATGAAAGTAGGTTGAATGCTGTCGGAATGCGATCCCTGGGGCGAATGCGTGGTAAAACGATGTATGAAAGGTGCACAAATGTCGAGATCCGTGAAGTGTGTAAGCCTGCGACATGCATTATTGACAGAATCAAGAAAGGGGTGCTGCGTTGGTTTGGACATGTAGAGCGAATGGACAGCGAAAGAACGGCTAAAAGGATCTACGATGCAAATGTTGATGGATGCAGAGAACGAGGAAGGCCGAGAAAGACATGGCACGATCAAGTCCATCAAATACTTGAAGATGGACATGTCAAAAGTAGGAATAATCGGCGTGCGTGCATGAGAAGATGTATGAATGTAGAGGAAGCGAGGTCTGTATGCCAAGATAGAGTGTTATGGCGTTCTATCATATCTGCCTACCCCTACGGGGAAACGGCGTGATGGTTTGTTGTTGTTGTTGTTGTTGTCATATGTATTGTTTATTGTTTTTGAACCATACTAAATAAAACAAAATAAAATACAACAATGTTTTGAGTATGTCGAAATGCTTGCAGACCGTCTGGATTTACCCTATAGAGAGTTGTTGATATTAAAATTAATTGCAACAGAGAGGGAAAACATTTTTGAGAAGGGAATATGGGAGTCCAAACATTTACAGGGCTTATGACCTGCCATTGGCTGGTTTAAGAGGCCACTTTACATACTATATATTCACCATTCTGCTTATGTTTGAACATCCACATTTCCTAAATTCTTCCATCTGTTGACTTTTGTGAAGTAAAAGAGCTAAAACCTTTATCATGTGGGTGAGATTCATCCGGCTGAACCAATTCACCTACTAAGCAACGCCTGACAACAATTTTCCAATTGTTTATGCTTCTTCTTTTACCAGGTAGTTGATTGAACAATGTTTTGAGTATATCCAAATGCTTGCAGACTGGCTGGATTTTCTCCCTAGTGAGTTGATCATATTTAAATTTATTGCAACAATCTCACCCACATGAGAAAGGTTTCAGCTCTTTTACTTCACAAAAGTCAACAGATAGAAGAGTTGAGAAAACGTGGATGTTCAAACATAGGCAGAATGGTGAATGTTACACATTGTGTAAAGTGGCTCCCATACGACTCCCGTATTCCCTTCTTCCTAAGAATGTTTTCCCTCTCTGTTGCCATAAATTTCAAATAAAATAATTCAACACAGGATTTTAGTCGCACGGAGTTATGACTTGCGTCTTTAAATAAATATAAATAAATCAATTATTTTGAATGGAGAAAACTAAAATAAATGTAGGTTAAAGAGGTTTTCCTCAAAAACGCGTTGTGACGTAATATACATTTTTAGTGCAGTATCTTTTGTTGTATTTTGTATATTGACCGAACAAAGTGTATTTCTTGTATGGATATTAAAATAAAAACCGTGGGAACATTAAACCAGGTCACATCCAGTACAATAATGGGTAGACTCAGTTCAACGTCCATCTTGCTTCTCAAACCGTTTCACAATGCTACCTGTATTCAAAAATATATTTTATTATTCGGATATTAAATAATAATTAAAATTACACAAATCGCAGTTGCAACACGGCCCATGCCCCATGATATTTTAAAATATAAACAAAATAAAAGCGAAGGGTATGTACAGAATATGACCTTTTGTTTTAATTATTAAGCGAGGGTTATGATATCCTGTATTGAATAAAAAATTTATTAATTCTGGTCTATAATATTAATGAACGATGTATAAAGCTATATTTAATAATTTTATATGGTTCTATGGTCACCATATTATAAAGTGCGTATAAATAATATCGAAAGAATTCAGCATAATTTTTTACGTTTCGTTAATTTTAAATTAGGTATTTCAGTTGAACATATTAATTATTCATACTCAAATAAATATTTAAATTTACACTCGGCCGGATTACTCGATTTAATAAACTCTTCTATATAAATGCATCTACAACTAACTACAATGTACACTCGCCTATGAGGAAAATTCATGTGTTTGCAAACGAATACGCAGTCGATATATTTAATACAACACTTTTGAATTTTAAAAGGCAGTGTATCAATTTACTATCTCCAAATTTAAATACCTCAATAATACTAAGTTGTTTTATATTGTATACCTTTTATTAACTTATATCTGTATTCTTAATTATTATTTTTCTACATTCTTCTAATTTTAAGATTCTTTTAATATAACCGATGGGAAAAATGAACTTCTGTTCTCTCTACTGGAATATATGTATGTATGCACTATATGTAAGATTAGTTTTATATATTTTTATTTTCTTTTTCTTATTACTTTCATTTTGAATTTTTTGCTACTTTTATGTAAAATATGTCTGTTCTTTACATATAAATATATGTAAAACATGTAAAAGCCTACAAGGCGTTGAAATAAATAAATAAATGTTATTTTGTAGAAACAGGTAATGTTTATTACATATTTTTTAAATAAATTATACATATATATATTTGAAGCCAATCAACAGGCGTATGTAAGCCCCAACATATTAGCATTAATGAGTATATATAACACTTAATCTAAACAGTCTTAAAATCTATTTAAATTTACAAAATGTAAAAATATGTCATAATCTAGGCGGACATGGCAAGTGTGTCATCGCGAGTCAGGAGTGACAACACCGCTTGCTTCTTGAATGCTTGCCTCTGCTGTTGGAACACATCGACAGTACCGTTTAATGTAATTTCGTTCACTGTTCTGGGGATTCTTGGCAGAGGGGAAAATAATACGACGTTAGTTTAATAATTTCTTACAGCAAAGACAGGATTACATTAAGGTTTATCTGAGCAAGGATATCATGGGCATCTATGCAGTTAGATATTAATTTGTGCAAGAATATCAAACTATATTTGAAGCACTAAATTTGCAATGATGAAATAACAACTTTACTAAAATGAATAACCACAAGGTTTGTGTAATAAATAAAAACAACTTTGTTTTTAACCAATATTTTTTTTTCCACCGACCCCTTTAAAAGCTACACAAGCTTCTTATTTAAGGTAAACTTAACTAATGAATTATATCCTTTTTGTTATCAATGTTCTGCTGCGTATGGAGCTAATAAATCAAGTATTTTTGTCTTGTAAGGATGGGAAACGCAATGTGAGATATTTTTTTAAAATTTAAAGATCCTGATAGCTATGCAGATTACGATTCTCTCTGACATATTTCTAACATTTAAAATACTAAGTACGTAACGCATCTTAATCTTTGCACCTGGCATATACATCACATTCTGTCACACAAAAACACATGATTTTAATGGTGCTATGCCTTGTTCGGGGCATCATGATCCTCTGTCAGAAGATATAACACTAAAGGACAAAGGAACCTTTTATCGCGCATTGAATAGGACCTAAAATATATATCAGACCATAACAATGTCTCGAAAGAAATAAGAATGATGTGCCATCCAAACTCTAAACGTGCCTTGAATTATGGGCTCGAAGGGTCAAAAACAGTTGACCCTTTTTGTGTCTTTTCATAAAGGTAACCAAATTTACGGAGATGAAATATGCGATCTGTGTGTAATATTTATTATTTATGTAAACATACAAATAATAATATTCATCATTGTCACTACCCAGTGCTGTATAGGGCACTGTGCTAGTAAACCAAATACAGCGTATCTCGATCACCTGTTACATAAGGGTGAGGTGATCTTTTACATTAGGAACATATTACATACGAATACCGATAAAAATATATGAAATGGATTTAAAATAATTTATTGTATTTTCAAAATCAATGTGGATACTGTGGAGAAACGTTTTCATATTTAAATGTAAAAAAGAAATTTAATAAAAATACGTACGTAGGAAAACGCGACGTGTTTGGCCTTGGTTGTTGTGACGTCAAGATTCGTGAAATTGCGCTACACAAATTTCAATAGCAGGGCCCCGACTACAATGGAAAGTTAATATTTACCTTCAATTTTATCTACAAAGTAAAATTATGTTTTCTGTATGAAAAGCAGAATCTGCATACAATTTTTTTTTCTTAACATTTTTAATTATAGGTTACCGAAGAATTTGAATTTTCATACAAATATACACACTTTCGTACACAAACATTGGTTTTTCTTTATAGACAGTCGAAGATAACTCTGTCGAATTCCCGTCTTCTGTTAACCGGGGCCTAGGAACAAATAAACATGAATCGTGACGTATTAGGGGCGTGGCCAATGGAATCGCCGTTTTCGAGTGAATTCAAAACTACATATTTAAAAGTATTTTATAAGTCACTAATAATTAGCAAAAAAAAATTGTTTCTTGACAGTATTTCTAAGACTTTTATTGCCTTAAAAATGTTTTTAAAAAACGTGATATTTTCCTATTAAGGGTATTAAAGGCTAACTTATAAATCTCCATTGAAGGATATTTGCGAAAACCTTTGAAGAAAGAATTGTGATATTTCTTATTTTGCTTCAATAACTCAATGGAGAATGCTAAGTTTGCGGTGTCAAGTAGTATACTTGAAATCTGTTTTTGCAAGATTTTGCAAGGCAGTTTTGAATTACGCTATTATTTAGGTGGTTCGGTTTTTATGTGTAGTTTGTATAGGCATCAATAACCTAATTTCCGATTTTGGTGGGAATTTCTGAGTTTGCTTTTAATACCTTAAATTATATGATAGTGAGGGTACGGGGTAAAAATAATAAAGGTGATTGTTAAAATAAAACAAAGAAAGATGTAAAATGCCAAACACTGTCTGAGTGGAACGGAAGGCCTGTTGATGCCTGTCACCTCTTTCAGAACATGACTGTTCTTTTTTTGAAAATATTTTAAACTTAACTTTTTTCTGTAAAACTGGCCCTAAAAATGCAAAAAATATTTTTTTTTCTTAACGCGGGGTTCTAAGACAAAATCGCAAAAATTAAAGGGTCTGAACAACATTTGATTGATTCACTTTTTGTAATGTCGTTAATTAATTATTATAAATTTTGACCTTTAGTCAACGTAGTCTTTGTTTTAAGTATTAAAAAACCTCTAAATTTAATTCTAAGTTTTACAAACAAATGATCCGTACATTTAACCATTTTCATGAATAAACAATGAATTTTAATGTGTTAATTTGTTAAAATATGTCATAAGTCTTAACTTGTTAAAATTTTATATCATTAATTCGGATTAACTCTTGGAAACCATAATTTATGGGTTTATGCGTGATGGAATCTAGTTAGGCGGATTAAATTATAAGCTGTTTTATGGAAGTAATCCTGTATTTTGTACTTGAACATATGACGACGTGTTCACAACATACAACATTAACCCTTTGCTTCCTGACGGTACAAATTGCTCCCAGTGCAAAATAACCCAAATACCTTTTATATGATAATAAATTTGATGTAACTGATCACTGTCGATAGATATTTAGACGTTTTTGAGTAGTTTCGGCCATTTTGAAATATTTACTTCCAAAAATGACTCCTGGGGATCAGTTTTGGGTAGACCTTACGCTTGTTTGGTTGTATAAAATTACTACACCTTTACAAACTTCAATATTTTCCGATAAATCAAAATCTCACGTCTGGTCTCGTCGAAAGCAGAAACAACCGAAGCGCATGTACATATTTCAGGATAGGCGTGTGTGGCGGTCCATCCCATCTGCCTACTCCCACATGGAAATGGCGTGATGGTAATAGTAGAAGTATTTTTATTATTTGATTACACAGATAATATAAGTTTTAGTTCCCTATCTATTCAGTGTTTGATTATAATATCAATTTTTCATTTATTTTGTTTATTAATATATCGTATTGAAAAAATAACAACATCTTTAAGGTTTCCCTGCGATTGCCTTAAGTACTTTCATATCTGACGTTCTGAGCAATTATTTGGTTTTTCTATTTAGTTTTTCTACTAGATTTTTCGTATTTTTTATTTTCTCTCTATCTATTCTCGCCTCTGTTGTACACACCATGATTTGGTCTGACACACGTTTTGTTTCCAATAATCATGTGTTCATTGTACTATACGACATTTCTTAGGCATCCAGATGTTTACTAACTGAGATGGATATGTTCTCATCATCACTATGGCAGCATCATCTGCATGGCATGTGATGTTAATGACTTTATCTCCCTTAGTAGATTCACTACTTTTTTTATTATTAAAGGCGTTTTTTAATATATATTTATTCTGCTTGTGTAAGAAAAGGTTTTTGGTGTATACATTGTTGTGCTATATTTAGTTATCAAGGTGCTAAACTTGCTTTGTTTCTTTGTTGTTCTTAATGTGTTCTTTTCTAAATGTTTATATTATTTATGTCCCGAATTAAGTTGTTGTAACTCCTGGGAATGTAATTCAACGTATTATTCTTGTAAAATACTCTGATGCCGCACAATCCCACAATTCAAAAAGAAAAGTTCAAAAACTCTACTAAATCTACATGTATGTTCAGGATCAAAGGGTTAACCTCCATATGACACCATTTGACCATGAAATTATTAAATTGAATTAAAAATGTATTTTATAAATTTAACACGTCATGTGTTTTAATTCCTTTATTATTTTGATTCCATTTTTGTTTTTCTACTAAATAAATATTCATAATCCTTTAATTGTCATTCTGTTGTGAAGCGATTCTGTCTGTCCCGGCGGATAAAGAATACAGTTCTGCGTGGGAAATAGATCCAGAATCATGGACTAATGTTTTTTTTTTTTTTACAGGACTCACCAAGCCAATGATATGGCTTGTCGGTAAAGATTATTTACCATTTATAATATGATAGTCCTACATAGCTGTATTTGACTCTACAACTGCTCTCTTTTATATAATCCGGATAATTTTTAAAGCGCCATTTTTTGTAAAAAATCACCTTAAGGGCGCTGTATAATAAACATCCCAACACGTCTTACAGCTACAAAGCGGATAGGCGGTTGGGGTTTTAGTTCCCCTTTTTCAATAGATTATTTTCATTTCATTTTAAATACATAGAAGCTAGATTGAAACATGTCTCTGGTAAAAAAATTCGAAAGAAAACACTACTCCACGAGGAAACTTATCTCCACTCGATTTCTTTTTTCAGAATGTTTACCTGAGGGTAGCCATCGAGTCGAAAACGCCTGTACCAGGATTCTGGTTTTATTTTACACACATAATTGTATTATTCATCCGTCCGGATATGGCAAAAAGCAAGCTAAAAAACCTAGCAGATTTAAAAATTTTATACGTAAGTGGATAAAAGTGTGGCAAAAACAAAAAGCACAGATATTTCATTACAACACCAACAACAACAACAAATCCTCACGCCGTTTCCCCGTAAGGGTAGGCAGAGAGGATAGAACACCATATCACTATATCTTTAAATACATCTCATGCTCGCGCGCCGATTATTCCGACTTTTGACATGTCCATCTTCAAGTATTTGTTGGATTTGGTCGTACCGTATCTTTCTCGGACTTTCTCTATTTCTGCGTCCATCAATATTCGCATCATAAATCTTTTTAGTCGTTCTTTCGCTGTCCTTTCGTTCTACATGTCCGCACCAACGCAGAACTCCTTTCTTGATTTTGTCTTTAATGATTATCTCAGCCTTACATAATCGTACATGGTCGATTTAGTGCTGGGCATTGGTAAAATACCTAAAGTAGGTCTTAAAATGCCGAACATTTGGCCTATCGATGACTATCAACTGGTCGGCTTTTTCTAAAGAGCTTTAAGTGGTTCCCTCTTCACTAGAGCAAATGCTAAAGAAGTTCCTGATTGACTCACTATGAAATATTATTCCTGATCCCAACACTTAAAGATAAAATTAAATCTTATTAAAAGCAGAAAAATTCTCATTTACGAATAACAAACCTTGTACTTTTAAAGCAAGATAAATAGTAAATGCAACTCTCATAGAAAAAATATTTTTTTAAAGCCTTACTTAATTTACGGATTTCAAATTCGCTCTCAAAATCAGTTTTCTGCTACTTTTTGATGCTGTAATTGGCTTTAATTGAAAGGGCTATACATAAAATCTTCATTTATGTTTTGAAAAAGTTTTTTTTTTTAATTTACGACATAACGCCTTCATCCACTTATGTCTTTAAACTATAATATCAATAGTCTTAAACTGATTCATTGTGTTTGTCATGTACGGGCCCGTTTCACACGTATCACGCCAATCCACTTGGTCCGGTAAAATTACGGAGAGGGGATACTTATTTATTATTTTCGTTTTTTATTTAGTTTCTACTAGCGGGTGAAAAATTTGCTAAATGAAATCAATATTAGATTAGTTGGCCTCATGGTGTACTGTTTATGTGTTTACCTACCTACGTATTAATAAATGAAATATTTTTTTCAAAAATTATTAATGAATCCACCCTATGTTATTGCATGATGCTGTGCCATGTTAAACAATTGACTAAATTGGCGGATAAGAAATTAGCATTTAAGTAATTCAGACTCATTTTCGTCTGATAAAATCTGTCGTCTAAAGCTTGGACGAAATTGTCTGACGTCTTAAATCATTCAGTGTAGTACCGTCTCTTTCAGTCCTACGGAAACAATGTCTATAAGGGAGAAAGAGTTTAAATTTCTCGCTAAAACTTAAATGAAATTCATCAAAATGTAAAAACATGTTTAAAAAATTGTCACATTGTAAAATATCAACCTTAATTTAATAACAATAAATATTTTTTATTGATTTCATTAATTACGCTAAATACGAAAAGTAACGTGTGCCAATTTTAGGGTTATCTATTCGGACATATATATATATATATATAGTTGGATAATTTATATAGGGTGATTTTTGTAAAAACCACCTCAAGGGCGCTGTACAATTAATAAATATCCCAGTACGTCTTGCAGCTACAGAGCGCATGGACGGTTGGGATTCTAGTTCCTCGTTTTCTATATATATATAACTATAAGGATCATTATTTATGCGCTCTCAAACATTAAATACATAGGTATACATTATGTTTTTTAACTTTTTAAAATTGTCTTATTATAGTCATACGTATTTTTTTTTCTTGTACTGACATAGATTAGGCACTTGTACAACGATATTTCAAGGACCTAACAATCTATTGATGGGAGTTGAATGGTTTAAAAAATAAGATCTCAATTGTACTAAACACAATGATCCTATACCTGGGGCAACTATGCTCAAAAGACGTGCTATCAAAAGATTCGGGGACAGAATTCTTTTATAGATCGGATTTTATTATATTTAACAGCCTACAAAAATCAAAATTAGATTCCCCGAGAAAATAATTTGTTGTAAACATCTTCGTACGCGCCGCAGCCGAGCACTTCCAAAAATATATTTATATATTTTTTTTTTTTTTTTTTTTATTTTATTTTTTTTTTATTTTATTTATTTCGAATACAAACAGATGTACAGGTTAAATGAATATTTAAAAAAAAAAAAAATTATATAAAATGTATACATAGTAGGGCCTGCCATCCAATTATATGTATTCACTAAATACTACTGTAATAAAGCGACGACGGCTTGAAGTTTAAACTATATAAATAATAAATATACCAGATATTAAAATAAGATAAATATGGACAAAACAAGGAGATAGTGGAAAGGAAAAGAAGGAATTCTCGTGCCTCTTGTACTTTGGTGGGCTTGATTTAAAATGCCAATATCATGTAAGTTCCAAAACGTATGCGAGAGAATATAAAATTATAAAATAATATTTATTTAATTTTTTTGCGTACTATATTTATATTGAGTTAAAGCTGATTTATTTACGATTGTTCATTTCCAAATAGCTACGCTGTATTTATGTATTTTTTAAATTTACATATTAACTATATATATATTAAGAATATTCAATATTCAGAGAGAAATTACAAAATTCTGAGACAGTTTTAAACACTACGTATTTATATATATATATATATATATATATATATATATATATATATATTTTAAAAATTAAAAATCAAATTTGATGCACTTTGTAGTTATTCATTACAATAAAATCAGTATAAAACAACTTTGATTTTAGCTACTTTTTCTTCTCTTACACAAGATTCTTTTGTAGCTTTAAAAGCGGTCGGTAGAAAAAAAAGGGGCTTAAAACAAAGTTGTTTTTAATTTATTTTTACTACGTATTTAGGTTAAAATTTAATTTCTATATATCTTTATTATAAAATGTTTCTCATAAGAGGCCAAATTAGCAGTTCACAACGGAGTCCCTGTCCTGACCCTGATGTATGGGAGCGAAGTATGGACTTGGAAAAACAGGGATGAAAGAAGACTAAATGCTGTCGAAATGCGAACTTTCAGGCGAATGTGTGGTAAAACTATGTACGGTAGATGCACAAATGTTGAGATCCGTACATTATGTAAGGCCGAGACAAGCATTACCGACAAAATCAAGAAAGGAGCTCTGCGCAGGTTTGGACACGTAGAACGAATGGACAGCGAAAGAACGGCTAAGAATATTTACAATGCGAATGTTGATGGATGCAAAAATAGAGGAAGACTGAGAGAGACACGGCATGACCAAATCCAACAAATACTTGAAGATGGACATGTCAAAAGTCGGAAAGTCGGTAGAGGAAGCGAGATCTGTATGCAAAGATAGAGTGTTGTGGCGTTCTATCATTTCTGCCTACCCTTACGGAGAAACGGCGTAATGGTTTGTTGTTGTTGTATAAAACGCACCATAAAATAACAAAAACATAACATAAACTATACGTTTGTGGAGCAGGTGATTCAATATTGATGTAGTTATGTGTGCATAGTACATATGCTAGTATATACCCTTAAAACTCTCTTCTGTTTCCTAGTTGCCCGCACCTTAAGTATTCCTCTATTATCTGGTCTCCATATTATGATTTTCACATCAAAAATATTGAATCAGTTCAACATCGCGTTTTAAGAAAGATCTAGAAAGAAAGAAAGGCTAGAGGTTGGGCTTATCCAGAAACCAATATACGTATAACGAGTTAGAAACTAGCTTTAATATATCTTCTCTTCAAGACCGTTGAAATAAATCCGACATTCTAGTTTAAAATTTAAAGTTTAAAATTCTCAACTCACTCTTTGATGCGCCTGAACTACTAAGCTCAATAAAATTAAATATCCCAAATAGAAACCTCAGACAAAACTTACTCTTTCATACCGATAACCATAGAACTAACTATGGTTTTCATTACCCTATGCCCAGATTTTTTAGGTCTGCCAACAAACATACCAGTCTTGATTTCTTTGATAACAGGTTGTCTTCTTCCATACGATCACTGAATCAAATTCAATTATAAACACTTCTCTCCCGCTTCCACTCTCACCAAGTCTACTATAGACCATTGTGTCTTTCTATTTTCTTTTATAATAATTTTCTATGTATAAATATGTCCTTTAAAACGCCCATTGGGCGTATATACAAATAAATAAATATACATGTATGCTTATTTGTAATATCTAATAACATGTGTAATACTTTTTTTAATATATATATAACTTCAAACTCACTAAAAAACTAGCACGCACCAGAGCAAGTTTCTTTTTTTATAAAAGAAGATCGTATATTAGAAAAAAAAAAAAAAAAAAAATTTAAATACCGTTTTATGTAACCGTATTGATCAATAAAAAGAAACTTGTCTCACCGACAGGCACTCGTACATTAATTAATATAGGCCATAAAACATTCGAACGCACTGCCGTGTAAAATTTTACATCCAATTTCCCAGGAATTGAACCCTGGACCTGCTTAAAGTAGGCGTTCGGGCCAACTTCAACACACAGCGCACAGTACACTAAGTTTCACCATTACCACATTCGATTCTCAGTAATTAGGTAAGTATTATGCTTAAAACATATTGATTTTTAAATCAATCCATTGTTTTTTTAAATTCTGCCGCAAGATGGCAGCACTCTCGTTCGCAGCGCGCTCATGAAATGGTATTGGCTGAACGTATATACAATTTAATTCCGTTAGCCGGCCTTCCTTGTCTTGGGGAGCATAGTGATCAAGGATCGTAAAGTGAGGTCACTGATGCTGGCACCAAATTAACTAACCCGCGCCCACCCCCTTCGTAGGGGCGAGTGCAATTTTTGTAGCCCCTATACTTTACGGGGGCCCTTACATTATTTAAAAAAATATTAAAATTGTTATGTATTTTTTTTTTACATTTTTTTTTTTTTTGCACCACAACAGGCCAGGAAGCCTAATTACAGTGGTGAATTACATCACAGAGCACCCAGGCTTGAGAAAAATCACATTTTTAATTTTTGTGTTCTCACCGGGAATCGAACCCGGAACCTTCCGTGCGTGAGTCAAGCGTCTTGACCACTACACCACTAATGCAGTGCCCTATGCACCACTGGATGTGGAAGGGGTATTAATTAATAATAATGATTCATTCTCTTAAGTGGGTCAACATGCATTCAAATAAAAAATAAAATTGCGTATTTTATCAGACCTATGAGTTTTTAAAGTTTTGAATTTCTGAAATTACTCCGCGTGTGACGTCTCAAGTTCTCTTCCGGTTTTTATCGATCAGTTCTGCCGATTGGTCCATTGACGTACCGGAAACCTTTCACAACTCTCTTATCATTGGTTAATTAATATGAACTAGTGACGTCGTTCAAAATAGTTCGTTTTTTTTCATACATTTTCATGAAACTTTGACAAACAATTTAATGCTCTAATTTTTGTCGTGCGTAAGAAAACATTTTTGTATCCGAATACCCGTAGGGTTGAACTTCCTCACTATGGCGGCCTCTGTCGTGGTAGTGGTTAAGACGCTTAGCTTACGCACGAAGGTTCCGGGTTATATTCCCGGTGAGAACACAAAAAATTTAAAGTGGTTTTTCTGCAGCCTGGGAGTTCTGTGCTGTAATTTACTACTGTTATTGGTCCTCATGGTCTTTTTTGGTACAAAAAAATACAGTTTTAAGAAAATTTTATTAAAATCAAACATGGTTTCAATATGAAAAAAAAAAATGTACACAAAGACTAAATTTCACCCCATAGAGAGATATTATTTTTATTTTTTTAAAAAGAAATATTTGCGTTCTTATAATTTACCCAAATATTTAACTTTGAGGGCCATTTTCAATGAGTTGTAAATAACTCACTATTAGAAAATGGGAATCAAGTTGGGGTAGAGTGGGATTCTAACCACGGATCTTTGAGCCGTCAGTCCGAGACACTAGCCACGGGACCACAACCCGATTTCATTATTAACTTATTACAACCGAGATGGAGTATACTTTGAGCGAAGGATTTATGGAAATCAAGGCATTTACAGGGCTTACGACCTGCCAACGGCTGGTTTAAATGGCCACTTTACAGACTGAGTAACGTTTACCATTCTGCTTATGTTTTAAAACCGTATGCCTTGAATTCTTCCACACGTTTACGTTTGTGAAGATAAAGAGCTAAAACCTTCATTAATACGGGTGAGATTTATCTGGCTGAATTATTTCACCGACATAATGGGTAACGCCCACAAAAATCAACAGAGGAAGAATGGTGAATGTTACATCTTACAGTGAATCAGTAATGTTTTAAGAATGTCCAAATGTTTGTAGACAAGTTGCATTTCCTCCCTAGAGAGTTATTTAGATCTAAATTTGTTTCAACAGGCAGAGAAAACAAGTTTTCTTTCTCAAAAATGATTTCCCTCTCTGTTGCAACAAATTTAGACCTAAACAACTTTCTTGGGAGAAAATCCAGCCTGTCTACAAACATTTGGACGTACTCAAAACATTGTTGATTAAACTAACCGGTATAAGAAGAAGTAAAAAGAATGAAAAACCGTTTTCAGGCGTTGCCTAGTAGGTGAAATGGTTCAGCCGGATGAATCTTACCCACGTGAGATGGATGTTTAAACATGGGCAGAATTATGAATGTTCCAAAGTGGCCACTTAAACCAGCCAATGATAAGTCATAAGCCCTGTAAATGCCTAGACTTTCATATTCTCTTCTCAAAAACGTTTTCTAAATAACTCCCTAAGGAGGAATCAAGCCTGTCTGCAAACGTCAGCATAGGTTGTTTCGTATTCCGATATACAGGACCAACCTGCCGATGGTTATGCCTGTTTGAAGGGCTACCGCTATGCCGAACAACATCGCTCTGTATATTGATCTGTTGCATGTATCCGAAGTGGTTTTCCGGAGCAGGATTCTCCTACTACTTTGACATGAGTCTCTTTCGTGTATTTTTTATTTTTGAAAATATGTACCTACGTATTGAATGTATGTTGGTAATGTATATGTTTTATTAAAATAAATGAATTGAATTGAATTGAAAATTTGGACATGTTTAAACATCATTAATACTGGTCTTATACATATTTTTTTTTTGTATTATTTAAATAACGAATGTATTCATTTTTATCATTTGTCAAAATAAAATACATTCCAACTGTTATGTCGATTTAATTATTCACTCTTTTCTCAAAAGTGCTATTATCTCAGTTTTACTTTTCTATGGCTGGCTGCTTTCTGCATAACTACGCTCAATTGGCGTTGGGCGTTTGATAGTTATTAATTACCTTATTAGAAAAAAATAAGTATTTTAAATCGTAAATGAAATAAAACACGATTCTCATAAGGTTCCCAGTTCCTACGCATTAAATAAATTGATCTTTTTAATGATTTAATGTTTTGGTTGGACCACTTCATCAGAAAAAAATGTTCATACCCAACATTACATGTTGTTCCTACAAAGATTAATGTATTATGAACGCATATACGTTATATTTTAGATATATACGTACTATACACAAATATACATAAGTTAAAAAAAGGAAATAATCTATTGTTATAACATGACACGGTATTTATAAACATTTCCCATAACTCAACATCACGCAATCATAATTGTAATGAAAATAATAACCAGCAAAGAAATATTCTCTGTACATTATACTTTCGTATAATTGCCAAGTGGCAGAGTGATCAATATAAATATTTATTTAATTATTTTGTGAATATCATATTATAACATATTATAAGTAACTAGCGGACCCGACAGACGTTGTCCTGCCCGAACGTAAGCTTGCCAACTATTACTTTGGAAAAAGATATTTCATTAATAAGTAGGTACCTCGGTACTTGTTTATGATTGAATTCCCAAACTAAAAAATATCAGTATTCAAATATTGAATTTAAGTAAGTACCTGGGTAACTAAAATAAATCAATTTCAAATATAGAATTCTTTTTGCAAATTTCAAACTCGGTTATTCTCACCAACGGGGGCACAGTTTATTCATGAATGCTATTTTCAAAAATGTATTTAATGTCAGTTAATATTATTTTCGTATCGCCAAAAATCCAGTAAAAAGAAATAAATGAAGAAATTTTAAGGATTGTAAAGAAAAAATCTGATTGGGATCCATAAAAAGTTAATGTTGTTTGTAAACATTCAAAAACAATATTCTTAATTGAATCGGCATTCACTTCAAAAAACATCCTTCCTTTTTTGTGAATGCATTCTCGTCAAATGCAACCCTGGTAGTTATATGAAAAAAAGAATTATGCTTGTAACTTTTTTTTCACAGATTCAATTGATATTCAATATCTACGAAGACGCATAGCGCAAAGATCTACATTTCACTGAAAACCGCGCGTAAATCGGTTAAGCCGTTTAGGAGAAGTTAATTAAACTTAAAAAAAAAAAAAACAATTGTTTTCCTATAAATATAACTACTATTTTTTTTTTAATATTAAAAACTAATGCCTAGTAGGAGAAGACCCGTACTAAGGCAGACTAACAATAACTATAAAATATTATTATCGATAGTTAAATATAATGGTAAGCTGCGCAAAATCGCTAATACGGACGATTCGCCCTTACTAGCCTAAGGCACTGTCTTTCATATAAAAATTTCTTTTTCCAACATTTGCCGAGTTTGATAAAAAATATGAGATGGTTATTATCGAACTATAATATCAATGTTTTCTCACTTCAGTGTTTCTTAATAAAACTCAGTTATTAATAATTTGCTTTTCCATAAAGATTTAAATTTGGACATGCGTCAATATCGTTGCATTAATTTATTTTATAAATGTTCGAAAAAAAACATGAATTCATACATTTTGGGTTAATGCTACAAATATTATATGGTCATCAATACGACTTTATTTATTTATTATTTAACCTTTTACATAATTAAAATAAAACCAGTGAAAAAAATACAACAAAAATATCAAAAAAGAACAAAAACATCGAGAAAAGTGGTAAAATGGTAAACAGTTTTTATACATAAAAAAAGAATTCTTACATCTGTAACAAATGTAAATGTTTACCCTTATAAAAGAAAGGTAAATTAAAGAAGAAGAAGAAAGAGAAAAAAAGAAAAAGAAAGTGCTTTAAAAGGAAAGTTAAAAAGTTTACTTCATGGTTTATACTAAACAATAATAAAATTTAAAAATGATTGTACACACAACAGTAAATACTTAAAACAAACGTCAAGAACTAATCATCATTTGAATTTTTTATTGTTAATTATTTTTCAAAACACAGGACTTTATCATCACCGTATTGATTTGCAAGTCGCTGCATGCGAATAATTGGTGAATTCAACGAATAATTAGTACCGTGAAGATGACTGTAAAATAAAAAAAAATTGTCTTGTTAGTCTATGTGGAATACGAAAGTTTATTAAAGTTAACAGTTCTGGGCAATTTATTTTATTATTAAATAATTTATAAATAAACAAGGGGTCATTTATTGTCCTCCTGTTTGACAGTAATGGTAAATTTAAATTAGTCATCAGGGATTTATAATTTATTTCTGACTTGATAAAATGACGAAACGAAAAATGTCAGTTAAATAAATTCGTATTTACGAAGAAACCCAATATCGCCAAATATCAACATCCATAATTCACATGATTTACATAAATGGTGATCATTAGCCTAATATTTGACAATCATAAATACGCCATTGTGTAATTTCGTAACAAATGGATAACGGAGCAATCAGCAACATCAAACGACATTACCTACCCGTACATAATTTCCCAATGCGCCTCCATTATGGACGGAAATACAAAATGGCGGTCCACGATTTACATTAGTAAGCTTAATGTTTTTTTTTGTTTTAATTAACATGCTAACCAAAAGAGCGTAGCGCGTTAAATGCTAACTTACATTCCATACTTTCGGTTAGAGAATATGCAAGTTAAAAAAATTCCAACATAATAAAAAAAATTATCCGAAAATCGTTAGATACCGTATTTTTGTCTACCTGACTTTTCAGTTTAGTTTTTTCCCGATTTTTCTTTCGAATAAAAATGCGATCTCTCGGGCGAATGTGCGGTAAAACTATGTACGAGACATGCACAAATGTTGAGATCCGTACATTATGTAAGGCTGAGTCAAGCATTATGGACAAAATCAAGAAAGGAGCTCTGCGCTGGTTTGGACATGTAGAGCGAATGGACAGCGAAAGAACGGCTAAGAATATTTTCAATGCGAATGTTGATGGATGCAGAAATAGAGGAAGGCTGAGAAAGACATGGCATGATTAAATCCAACAAATACTAGAAGATGGACATGTCAAAGGTCGGAATAATCGGCGCGCGTGCATGAGAAGATGTATGAATGTAGAGGGAGTGAGATATGTATGCAAAGATAGAGTGATGTCGCGTTCTATATTCTCCGCCTACCCTTAAGGGTAAACGGCGTGATGGTTTGTTATTTTTGTTGCTGATTATCCCATCAATTATTCTTATATTTGGTCATCCCATCAACTACCTTTTTATGTATTTTTATTTTGATACAAAGTATTAATGAATTTTTCTGGTTTAATTTTAATAAGCGATTGCTGAAGCGGGATTTCGCTAAGGCAGTTTGGTTAAGATTGGGTCAATTTGATGGTAGATATATATCCAGCAAAGTTTTTTTGTTTATGATTAAAACACCTTTTTTTCCTGATATTGATCCTGATATTTGGAAATCCGGACGACTGGAGTTTGGATAAACGGAGTTCTACTGTAATACATAGAATATACATCTCCGTCTTGGAAAAGGCTGAGCCATGTTAGATGGAGACTAACATAGCCAGAGTACACTCCGTGTTCAAATGCTTTTAAGTTATTTATTTCAAATTTACGTTTTTTTTTTCCACCTACCGGTTTCAAAGCAAACCAGCTTCTTCGTCAAGGAAAAAACCACTTGATTTATTGGGTCCACGTGTAGTATTTAGTAAACACGATAAAAATAAAATAGGAATTAATTCATTAGCTACGTAAACCTTGACGAAAAAGATTGTTTGCTTTGAAACCGGTCGGTGGGAAAAAAAAAATAATAAAAAATTAGTGGTTAAGAACAAAGTGGTTTTATTTATTTTATTATAATAAATAACCACAAAGTTAGTGCTTCAAATATAAACTTTATACATAGAGTATTGTTTTATTGTTGTATATAATAAATATAATGAAGAACTCATAAATATTTTACAAAAATAATTCAATGTGAAATAAAAAATATGCACATATAACAAAAATTTTCTTGAAATTACTTAGCACTTAAAAATCGGTTATTAAAATAATTTTAAAATAGCCCTTCAGGTACCCCAGCGTCGATTTTTCTCTACCTCAACTTAGGTGATTTTCACAAAAATGGCGCTATATACATTATATACAATAATAGTAGCTGCTTCAATAGGTGAATGTTATTAACTATTAAATATCTAAATTTAGTAAATGGGGTCTAGAATTCCAACCGTCCATGCGCTCAGTAGCTGCAAGACTTGTTGTAATCTAACTTCTATTTTAATAAATTTGTTTTTTATTTCGTTTTTTAAATATCTCTTAAACTATAAACTTCATTGTCACATAAAATAAAAATAAAAAATGCAAATAGGGGCAAGATTACTTCATGTCCATGCACTCTGTAGCTGCAAGACGTGTTGTAATCTAGTTCCTATATATCAGAATTGTTTTATATCATAATTAGAGACGAGGAACTAGAATCCCAATCGTCCATGCGCTCTGTAGCTGCAAGACGTGATGGGATATTTATTAATTGTACGGCGCCCTTGAGGTGATTTTTACAAAAATGGCGCTATATAAATTATCCAAATATATATATACATATTGGATTCAGAAAAAAAATATCTTCCGGAATTACGTTGGCTACGTTTACCACAGAGGGTGGAATACAAACTCTGTTCGCTTATGTATAAGTCACTGCACAACTCTGCACCAGAATATCTAAGGGAACTCTGCACTCCAGATGAACTAGCTGACAGACGTCTTACGCTTAAATCAGCTACATCAACGTCGAAAAGAAAAGTTATTATAGCTCTACGCAAACAGCGCACTAAATTTGGCGAACGCGCATCTGCGATCGCAGGCCCTACGGCATGGAATGCTCTCCCAGCAGAGGTCCGAAACTGTGAGAGTGAAGTGATAAGTGATGTTTCGGAAGAAACTTAAAACCCACTGGTTCTCTAAATCATTGAAATAAATTCTTAGCATGTAGTGACAAAGTACTTTATTTTTCTTAAATCAAAAAGTTAAAATTAAATTTATATTTTTATTCATATCCCTACAGAGATGAGGTAGAATTTTTTCAAATTCAGGATTATGGATATTCGAGCGTTTAATGGGCTTATGACCTGTCATTGGCTGGGTTAAGTGGCCACTTTACGTTTTACAACATTCCCCATTCCGCTTATTAGCGAATATCGACACAGGTAACATTTTTGATTTTTGTATATATCTTATTAAATGAGAAACCATTCACTAGCGTGTTGGAGCGCCATCTATGTATTGATATTGAAGTTAAGTATTTTTAATTAGCATATTACTTTATTTTAGATGGCGCTCCAACACGCTAGTGAATGGTTTCTCATTTAATAAGATATATACAAAAATCAAAAATGTTACCTGTGTCGATATTCGCTAGTAAGCGGAATGGGGAATGTTGTAAAACGTAAAGTGGCCACTTAACCCAGCCAATGACAGGTCATAAGCCCTGTAAACGCTCGAATATCCATAGTCCTTAATTTGAAAAAGTTCTACCTCATCTCTGTAGGGATATTAATAAAAAATATATACCTACTCCCCCTCGGGAGAAATCCAGATTTGTGTATGTACAAAAATACACATACCAAAAAATAATGTTGTTAAATTTATATCTTTATATAATCATTTTGTAAAGCGCCCTAGAGGTATTATATTACGAAAATGGCGCTTTATAGGTTATCCATAATAGTAATAATTATTATTATTATCGTTATACATATTTGTCCAGCTACTAAAGTTGTCAATTCTGTACAGCTCCATCGCTGACGCAAAAGAATGAATAACACGGGCCGTTCGGTGCGGCGTTGTCTTTCATTTTGTAATGTTTGTAAATATGAATCACTGCCAATGCTAACAGGAATGTTGTTATGTAATTAGTAAACACATTAACTTCATATGAACAAAAAGTAGAGCGAGGAAGACAGGGCCAGCTGGGCACGGAGGAGGGGCGTATCTAACTTTATTTTACTAAATGTTATTAAATATTTGTAAATAATATTATTAAATATTTGTGTGTTTCCGTGTACCTGGTCGACATACCCGCCACAGATCTCCTTTTTGCTCTGCAAGTTCTAGGAGCAACTATCACATGCACTCGCCTATCCCTAGGCTCCATAGGTATGACAATCAGTATGGGGACAAGGCTGATATTTATTTATTAATTTATTGTGTTCATTAACGCCCAAAAGGCATTTACAAAAAATAAAAATGAAATACATGCTAACATACTAAATAATAAACACAGAATATACAGAAAAAAAATGTGAAATTAGTTAAAAAGGATATAATAAAAAGTTTTACAAAGTAAAAAAAAAAAAAACAATACTCGTAATAACAAAGGTATGCAAGAAAAAACAGTAAGCATATAAACAAAAAATGCAAAGATATAAGCTTATGAAATAAATTATGTAAAGCAAATAATAAATAAAGTGTTACGGTAAGCAAGAAAGACATTTTAAAGTTAAATGAATTAACAAGCAAGCATATATTATCACGAAAAAATAATCAATAAAAATTTGTATCTATGAAATGTGTATTTGCCAATACCACAATGCAATTTGATATAATAGTAAAAAATAAAAAACAAGTATAAGGTAATAAATATAAACAAATAAACATTTGGTTCTGGACTTGATAGTTATAAAACGAGGCTGATTTCTTTTTTTCTCTCGCAATATTATTCTTAAACTTTTCTTTATATTTAAAAATGTTTTTCCTTTTTTTGTTTTTTCATATTTATGTATTTATTTCGTTAATACTTTTGGTTGCTTATGTGTATTTACCTACTTGTTACTATTGTTATAGTTATGCAATTTTATTATTTTTTATATGTGAATTTTTTTTTCATATATATGTTCAATATATGTTTAAGGCAATTTATGCCGTTTATGTAAAAATAAATAAATAAATAACCGCTTACCGACTTTTTTATGTCTACCGGTTTCGAGACGTACCCGTCTCTTCGTCAGGACACCAACTAAACCAACATGCAAACCAACATGCAAAACCCACTATACACCTTCACCATAGTTTTTGCTCTCGGCCTCATGGTGTATTGGTTAGTGCGTTAGCCTGCCATTAAATAAATATTTTTTATTTTTTTAAATAAAACAATAAATATAAATCTACCCTGTATAATTTTATCGCGCCATGTGGATTTTTACTATGGTGTAAAATGAGCCTATGTCTATCCTTGTAGTATACTAAATTCATTTAACACCATGGCAAAAATCCACACGGTAGGTACGATGAAATAACCACGGTCGAAAAATCGATAACCTTCCACAAATCTCGTTTTTTTTTTATGTGCCTCTCTAATTAGGTGCTTGATTTTATTTCAAATGTCTTACTAATTCGGCCCTATTTTCGTATGAAAAGAAGGTGCGTTGTGTATACTGGTACGATTGTGTAAAACCAAATCCGGGTAGGTTCTCACATCGCACACCTTCCAAGGAGCATTCAATATCTTTATTAACAATTTACAAAATCAAATGTAAAATATTGACTCTGTCAAACAAATAATACATTTGAAATGTAGGTTCCAGTTACTCATACTCAATACAAAATAAATCATTAGATTCAATCACTTAAAAATAATTATTGCCGTTTTTGCGATTTATCGCAATATTTAAATTTTTTGCCATTTTCCGTTAGTCGTTAGATTATGGAACGAGTTAGAAATATGTTTTGAAAAATGCTCAAATTTTTTTTACGGGTGTCTTACTTAAAAATCTGGTATAATATAATATAATATCACCAAAGCACTTTTCAAACGATCCAAATCTATCCTGAGCTATGAGAAGTTACCTATATACATTAAATGAAGGAATGATGACTATCGTCCATGCGATGATATTTCTTCCCAGAGTATCAAACATCTGTTGTTTCAGTACTTCATACTTTTCATATTATTATTCATAATATACAAAGAAATTGTCGATGTACTATTTGTTTACCCAATAAACCAAATAAATAAAATATACAAAAATCACTTCGATTATAATGAAATTCCATAAAGATTTTGAATCAAAATATAAGTTTAATTCTAAATTTGTTGCAACAGAAAAGGAAAACATTTTTGAGAAGAGAATATGGAAGTCTAGGCAACTACAGGGCTTACGACCTGTCATTGGCCACTTCACACACTGTGTAACATTCGCCATTCTGCCTATGTTTAAACATCCTCATTTCCTCATCTCTTCCATCTGTTGACTTTTGTAAAATAAAAGATCTGAAACCATTATGTGAGTAAGACTCATCCGGCTGAACCAATTCACCAATAGACAACGCCTGAAAACAATTTTCTAATTTTTATACTTCTTCTTTTACCAGGTAGTTGATTCAGCATAGGCAGAATGGTGAATGTTACACAGTGTGTAAAGTGGCCACTTAAACCAGCCAATGACAGTCATAATCCCTTTAAATGCATAGTCTTCCATATTCTCTTCTCAAAAATGTTTTCCCTGTCTATTGCAACAAATTTTGTTATTTTTTTTATTTAAATTATTTATTTACAATTCTTGATGTAATTCCATTGTAATGATGTAATAACTTATATTCACATAAAAGTTATTAATTTAAAAACACTCGGTAAACTTCCACTTATTTGTTTGACCAATAGCACCAATATTGGTCAAACAAATAAGGTGAAGTGTACCAAGTATTTTTTAATTAATAACTTTTATGTAAATATAAGATATTACATCATCAAATTTAGATCTGAATAACTCCCTAGGGAAGAAATTCAGGCTGTCTGCAAACATTTGGACATACTCAAAACATTATTAAATAAGTTCAATTATTTTTAAAACCAAATACATTAATTAAAGTAATTAGAAAAACGACATTTAATAATTACATCATTATGTATGTAGCTTTCCTTGTATTTAATTTGTAAAAATCTCGTAGTGGGTGTGTTTTGTTTACATTATGAATCAATTAAATTAAATTTGCTATCCAACATACGTGTTTATCTTATACGTATACCAAATTTCCATATTTTTAATTTTCTTGTCTTGGGTTTGTAGCTGGACCTTTGGCATGTACAAAATCGTCAAACCACCCTATTGTCTAATCTCTACCGTATTTTGCATTATTATTTAACTAAATGTTTCAAACATAAAATTAAGAATAGTCCAGAAACCGCATGCGCGCATCAAAAAGAAGGCGACTAAACTACTCTTAAAAGAGTTGTTTTACGTTTTGACCCGTTCGTTTCTTTGTTGACGTCACTTAGTACGCAACTACAGATTTTAATTCAACTATGCCGTGTTGTGTCGTTTTAAAGTTTACAAATACTGCTGGGATCTTTAAAAAACAGAATGAGATCACATTTCATGTTTAATTAGCAAATGCATTACTTGAAAATTGAATTATTTTTCCATATGTCAGATTGTCAAAGAAAACAAAATGGACATTTCGTTAGTGTTGCCAAGGTAGTACATTTTTTTACCCTACTTAGCTCATCTAATTAGAGAACTAATGAAAATTGGATCTCGGATTAAACAACGCCTTGGTGGACGTTTGACCGACATTATCTTTAAAAAATCAAATATTTTTTAATTTGATATAAAAATATTCGTTTTATGTAAAATAAAATTTGTTTTATATTTTATGTTCAAAGTTCATTAATTCAACTATTCTTATTAAATGAGCCTTTACTTATCTACTCTGTTATGTCAATCAATGTTTCCGCGTGCACAATAAAATTTTAGAGAAATTAACAAATTGCTTTCTTTTACCGTAAATTTGTGTTATGATTATATTTTTCCCCATCTGGTAACATTACGCGGCGACTTCACGAATGCGCGCGGAAAAAGTGGGGCAAAGTAATGGGATTTTTGGAAACAGTTTGATGTATTCAAATATAATTCTACGCTCTTTCTGGCCTATTCTTAATTCTATGGTTTTAAAGTAAATAGGTATGTCATTTACTCAACGTATAACGAAAGCCAACGTATTATGTTACATACCAACGTACCTACCTCAAAACTTGAAGATAGAGCGTCGGTAGTAAAAATACAGTTATTTCTATTTTTGTATATCTGTAGGATTTAGGTTGCTGAGGGTAGGAGCTCCTACCCCAGTTAGAGATTGACAGAAAAGACGCGAGGTTGCTGTTTGATGTTTATTTATTAAATGGCGAATAAATAATGAATTGTGTTGCGCGAGTGTTACGTCAATGATGGGTTTAAGAGACTACACTTGAACAACATGCTGGAAATGAGTGACTTCGTCGAGCTGGACTGACAGACTGAACTAAACTTGTTGGGCTGACTGACTTTGACTGCGTTCTGTCGTCTCTTTATAGGCGACGTTTCTTTATCGTTCATTTCTTTATGGTGGGGACGATGTGAATATACTGCAAATGATGATCCCGATTTCTATATTTCGATATTTATTTAACACTTTATATACATATACAATTTCAATACATATAAGGGCGGGCATATTGACTTAAGGCAATTTCTTCTTACCTGCCAAAACCGTTCAGTTTGAGAAAATTACATGGACATATTGGTTTTTCTGATTCTATTCAAAATTAAAAAGAAAGATTAACACACTTAAATTTTTTTTTAAATTAACATTATACCCTGAAGAGAGGAGAGGGGATGGGAAGGAAAGAATAATGATAAAGAAAAAACTTAAATATTTAGATAGTGACATTTCAATCTTGGCTTGTAAATAAAGAAAAAGCGTCTCTAATTAATATGTAGATTATTCCACAATCGAGCAGCTACTACTGTGAAAGAAGAGGCAAGAAAATTAGAGCGATGAAAGGGTATTCAAAGAGTTCTCTCGTTAGTAGAACGAAGAGATAGTCCTTGTTGTGATAGAGGTTGGAAGATCTCTCTCAGATAAACAGGCGAAAAGGGATTATTAAAAATATTATAAAGAAGTGATAGAATGAGAATGTATCTTCTATGTCTGATAAAGTTGCATTAAATGTGATATTGGATTCTATAGAAAATAATGATATTGCTTTCTTCGGTCATAACACTATTTCAGATTAAACGTTTTAGCACGTGTGCGTTATCGATTATGGTTGACTTACATATATGTAGCAATTTTTTTATTTTCTATTGATTATGCTTTGTAAATCTAGTCATATAAATAAAACTTTTATTTTATTAGTTGCTTGGAAGAAAATGGCATTTGCCAAAAAGCCCGCTAATGTTTAATTTACGTTACGTACAAAAAGGTAAATAATTTTAAAAAAAATATTAATTTCAAATAAATAACGAAAAGATCGGGCGCTCGAGCGATAACGATATCTCGCATGCTAGAGGCTTCGATCTTGCTAATTTTTACTCCCGTCAGACCGCTTTCCTCCACTTGACCTACCCGTAAGCCAGTTTGACAAGTTCGCCGCGCATTGAACTTCAAGTGACGCGGTTGTGGTTGTAAACAACTTAGTAGAGCAAGGCGGAATCGTTTGGCGCGGATCTCGAACATTCTTCCACTTCGTTTTCGTTACTAGCAAACAAATGAATTATTGCTAATTTTTATTTACCCCTATGCTAATAGCATGCGAAGGAAGTTTGATTAGCAATATTGTGGACAATGAATGAATCCAATCCTCGGAGTATTAATACCGCTCATAGAGCCGCCCGTACGGACAAAAACAATTCTAGGATTACCAATCACGATGTTAGCGACAGTTTACAGCAAAATAATGGGCCGTAGGTACTCAGGGGTATTCTAAATCGTCTCTGCCTCCTGTAGAGTGGTTAATTTGTAAATTTTTTGCGTGCGACTACACTTTCAATGTCAAATAAATACGAACACACGAAACAAAACATTATGATTGTTTGGCAACACTATAGACGTCACACGCGACGTCGCGCGCCAGGTCCGAGCGACAGACAGGACGAAAGCGTTTGGATTGTGTTCGGTGACACACGTTCTTTAGACAAAAACTTGATTTAATTTTAATTGTTACGATTTCATACTTTTTCTTAACTGCTTTATTTTACGTTTTAGAAATTAGATTCCTTAAGTTATTATTAAGAATTTCCTCTCTCTATTATATTAAGTTTAGTTAAGTTTATCTATTGTATATTTTGTATTGATAAAACTGTAAGTACAATCTTTTACTCTATCTGTGCATTACACATACCATGTTAGTCTGAAGATTTATCCAGATCGATCGTGAAGTGAAAAACGTTCTCACGAGACGATTTTTACGGAACGATATCAACGCGGATAAATATTTAGCAATTTATGTGGAACCTACTAGGCAGTCGACATAACCCGACGTTTAGTAGGCAACAAACACGATCATAATTTCCATTTAGAACATCATTGCGGCCTCAAACATTACCCAAAACATTCAATTAGGTTGAGCAGCCTCCGTGGTGTAGTGGTCAAGACGCTTGACTCACACACGAAAGGTTCCGGGTTCGATTCCCGGTGAGAACACAAAAATTAAAATGTGTATTTTCTCAAGCCTGGGTGTTCTGTGATGTAATTCACCACTGTAATTGGGCCTCCTGGCCTGTTGTAGTGAAGAATAAATAAAATAAAATAAAAATAAGAATTGAGCAAACCGTATTAGTTTTTTTATAGATCATTTTATGGTTTATCATCAGTGTGGCCATATATGAAGTAAAGTGTAGTCGCACCCAAAAAATAAAAATCCTCAAATTAACCACTGTACAGGGGGTACAGAAGATTTAGAATAGCACCCAAGTGCCCGTATTCTAATAAATTTTCTGTTTAAAAAAAAACGTTTTTAATTTCAGGTTATCGACAAAGATACGAATTCTAATACAAATATACACATTTTCGTACATAAATATCGATGTTACTTTATACCGTCTCGATATGTACCGATAAGGATAGCGTTTGTATTCACAAACATACGATTTTTTCTTCTAAATATGTTCAATTGTCGGTTACCGACGAAGATGTTTATGCAAATATACTCATTTTCGCACACAAATATCGGTTTTTCTTTATACACAGTCAAAGAAAACTCCGTTAATGTCCCATTGTAATCGAGGACCAGGGCCCCGATTTTATTTGTATTAAAAGCCTGTTAAAAATATGAAATAGAAATAAGTAAATTTTGAAGTCGAATTAAATTCAGACATAACTGTCAGTTTAAAAACGAACGGCTAGATGCAGTGGCTAGACTGGCTAGATGCTGCCCTATTAACATACAACAGCACCTAGCCATAAAATGTTACCACTGTAGAATAATAATTTAGTTATTATATATTTTCCACGTGTTTCTGAGTTTACGTTTCGAGGGCCGGCTTTGTAATCACGTAGTAGATAAATACAGACGATCGTTAAGTATACCGTCTTGGTAATTGTCAAAAGTCATAATAACATCATAGTCAAGCTAGCATTTTTTGCTTGAATTAGGATTTATTGGAGTTTATAATTGCTTAGAAGTGGCCATTATCACAGAAGCCTATTTAAAATATAAATTAAAACTATTTTAAATTTTAACGAAGTAATAAACGCGGACTAAATCTTTGGGGTCGTTTATTGGTTGATTTCAATTATATGATGTCGAGATGAGAAGTGGGTAGAACATTCCGACGTAGATACAGAAGTTAGTATACCGTCTCTATATGTACATCTTTTGTACATATCGAGATAGCGTTCATAATTGAAGCCGTGGTCGGTATACCTGTGCTTAGTATTCGCCATTACTATTAAATATTAATTATGATTTTATGATGCTAATGCTTATTATCACATTACTTGCTACGCATCCCTGCTTGGATGGATTTTCGATTGTGAAGCGGCGTCCTTTGAGGATATTCTCCCTTTTCTGATTTCCAGGGCATTCCGCGGGCTTTAAACACGCGAAAACAACAATATTATGCTCATTTGAAACCTTAACACGTTACAAGTCTAGGATTTGCTGGTTGTTAGGATTCGGAGCTCCTACTCCAGTTGGAGATGGACAGAAGAAACTAGGTTGAGTGTTCGTATGGGTATTATTACATAACGAATAAGATACACTACTTTGTTATTATGCGCGAGAGTAACGGCGATGATGAGATGAACTGACTGCACTTGGGCTACATGCTGGAACTGACTGACTGATATTACCACGCCCTATACTCCTTTCATAGGCCGTTTTTTTTGTTCTTCATGTCTCCATGGCGGGAATACGGTTAATGTACTCCGGGACGTTCAACTTGATATATCATCCGATGTCATTATTGAGTTAACGTCCTGTATGCAATCCTCTTGGTCTTGCCGAATATAATGTATTGTATTCAATAGAAAATGCTGAGTTCCTTCTTAAGTCGTTGCTATAGATTTCAGATAAAATTGTTTGATGCATGTGTGCGTCATCGATCTGTGGACTTTGACCCCTACACATTCACAAAACATTATTGATTTACTTTACACTTTTTATACATACCTACACAAACAGTGGATTATAATTTACGAGTAGAACGTGTAGAACTAAAGAATGGCAAAAAATTTACGACGCAAATATTGACGGGGGCCAATAGCTAGTCCTATTGCTAGTGTTGCTGACTCACGAATCAGACGTCCGAGGTTCGAACCTTATTCTACCCCAACTTAATTCCCATGTTCTAATTACGATTTGTTTGTTTGTTAGTGCCTCGGCACCTTTTAATGTTACCTACGTATTTATTTTCATATTTTCAGCACGGTTGTGGTTCAGCACGGACCTTTGTATTAGGGAAAATACATGTCATTGAAAATCTACTCTTAGGTCAGCATTTGATTCAGGAAGAGGAAAACTTGTCGAAATCCGGCGCTCCCCAAACACTAGATTTGGAGATCGGCCCCTTTGCCTTTGCCTGGCCCCT
The DNA here is from genome assembly GCF_059751315.1 of Micrasema longulum. Taxonomy (NCBI): domain Eukaryota; kingdom Metazoa; phylum Arthropoda; class Insecta; order Trichoptera; family Brachycentridae; genus Micrasema; species Micrasema longulum. The sequence continues at coordinate 122,216 of NW_028279465.1, read as the reverse complement.
TTGCCTGGAACCAATTGCCTTCAAACTTACGAATCATCGACAGTCCCAGTCAGTTCAGATCCCAACTAAAATCCCACTTCTTTAGACTATCATACCCTCAATTTTAAATCTGGAAATATAATATATCACTTTAGTTTAGTTAGAATGTAAGTTAAGGTATACACACAACAACATACAAACCATCACGCCGTTTCCCCGTAAGGGTAGGCAGAGAGGATAGAATGCCACAACACTTTGCATACATATCTCGCTTCCTCTACATTCATACATCTTCTCATGCACGCGCGCCGATTATTCCGACTTTTTACATGTCCATTTTTAAGTATTTGTTGGATTTGGTCATGCCATGTCTTTCTCGGTCTTCCTCTATTTCTGCATCAATCAACATTCGCATTGTAAATATTCTTAGCCGTTCTTTCGCTGTCCATTCGTTCTACATGTCCAAACCAGCGCAGAACTTCTTTCTTGATTTTGTCGATAATGCTTGTCTCAGCCTTACATAATGTACGGATCTCAACATTTGTGCATCTATCCGTACATAATTTTACCACACATTCGCCTGAGAGATCGCATTTCGACGGCATTCAGCCTACTTTCATCCCTGTTTTTCCAAGTCCATACTTCGCTCCCATACATCAGGGACGGGACCAGGACTCCGTTGCGAACTGCCAATTTTGCCTCTTGTGATAAACATTTATTTGCGAAGGTGGATTTAAGTGCACCGTTCACTCTATTCCCGGCACTCACCGTCCTTTCAATATCTTTATCAGTCATTCCATCCCTAGTGAACATACTTCCCAGATACAAAAATTCCTCTACTTGTAAGTTTAGATATACAATTGTTAAGCGCCCTTTAGGTGATTTTTTTTACAAAAATGGCGCTATATAAATCAGCCAAATATTATTATATTATTATTACGTTTGGCTGGAAATATATCGGTTGATTACAAGATCACCTTAATGTTATCGTAAATTTTTATATTTCATTACATACTGTATTTATTTTGCTCACCCACAACGTTGTTTTAATTGAACAGGATCGGGTTAGTCACCGCCGATGCAATAATTAAAATAAATCGTTCGTATTTCGCGAATCTGTCAAGAGCAATCGGATTAATGCACTCGACAGTGGCGATAGGGGGGTGTGAGATATACATATACAGGTGGTGGACGTGTGCAGCTGTGTGGGTGAGGCAGAAGAGCCGCAAGTCCATCGTCACGTGTTTACAGTATTACCTACTAACAACCCACTCCGTGACGTGTACGAACCAGGAGTACCTACTATCAAGAGTATCAAGGACTCGCAGTAAGCTTTATATACAATAGCCGTATCACACTGATAACAAAATAAACGACAGGAGGATAAAGACATTTTAAATTATATAAATCTGAGTCAAGTATAATTGATATGATTAAGAAAGGGTCTCTGGGATAGTTTGGTCACGTAGAACGAATGGACGATGAAAGAATAGTTTTTAAGTACTAATGTTGTATTATTTTTATTATTATTATCTAGTTATTCTCGACTTTACTGTGTCATATTTATATTTAGTACATAAGATTTTCTCATGGTTATTGCTATCTTTATTTAGAAATTTTATGTTTCTTTTTAACTTTTTGCAATATATGTTTACTAAATTGTTTAGTTTTAATAATAATAATAATGATTGGATAATTTATATAGCGCCATTTTTGTGAAAATCACCTCAAGGACGCTGTACAATAAATAAATATAAATTGTAATTATTCTTTTATTTCATACTATGTACTACATGATTATTGTGCACTGCTGTGAATATTTCTGTAAATTATTATTTTTTTGTAAAAAGTTCTTTGAACCGTTGATGTACAAATAAATAAATATCATTAAAGAAAAAAGAAACATGCATATATGGCAAAAATAAACGGAAACGTAAGACGAGGACGACCAAGGAAGACGTGGCATGATCAGTTAGACCAAAATCTTAAGTCTAACTAACTAACTAACTAACTAACTAACTAACCATCACGCCATTTCCCCGGAGGGGTAGGCAGAGAGGATAGAACGCCACATCACTCTGTCCTGGCACACTTCCTTTGCTTCCTTCACATTCATACATCTTCTCATGCACGCACGTCGATTATTCCAGGTCTGTCGAGTATTAAGTATTAAGTCTGGTCATGTCAAAAGCAGACAGAACCGAAAGGCATGTATGACAAGATGTATGAATGTGGAAGAAGCTTGGAATGTATGCCAGGATAGACGTGTGTGGCGGTCCATTCTCTCTGCCTACCCCTACGGGGAAATGGCGTGATTATAGTAGTAGTAGTAAATCTGGAGAAAATAATAATCACGGGCAGTGTGCCAGGACGAAGAAGCAGAGGCAGAGCTGCAGCTCGATAGATCGACCAGGTGAAAACAACCTCACGGGCGACCCTATATGGAGCTGTGGAGAGGGCGCATAGCCGTGAAGAGTGGAGACGCTTTGTCAATGGAATGGCTGATGAGAGTATCAATGATCACGACCCTCAGAACTGAGGAACGACAGAGAAGAAGAGTAGTAGTAGTAGAAGTGATATAAGCTCTAATATTTATAATATAACCGTGAAAGTCCTCCAAGCGCAAGAGCCTACCTTTTTATGGAGAGACATAGCGTAAACATAATCTATCTTTCCAATCCTCAAAGATAGATTGGTTTGCAGCAAAACTGTCCATCTCCACAAGTCTGTACAGTCTGTCTTGTACGGCCCTCTTTAGCTCTATAAATGATCTACAGCTCATATCTTCGCATTAATCCTCAAGGTATTCTCAGCAAGGACGCCCCCTGTAGTTTGTCACCTCAGACATCTCCTCTATTACCCCTTAAAGGAGACCCTCCTGACGCTCTGTGTTCAATCCATCTGACATGTCTGTGGGAGATAGTCTTAAGCAGATACCTTACCGTCTTTTCGAGAAATTCCTCTAGCCTCTGCTTGTCTCTTTCAGATAGGCACTATGTCTTATAGTCTTTATTTATTTATTATGGATAACTTATATAGCGCCATTTTCGTAATAAAATACCTCAAGGGCGCTTTACATGGTGATTCTATTGTTAAGTTAATTTAATTGAAACTTTTAAATTTGTAATTTAATTAAAATAATTTATTTTGTTGTCACGTGCTACGAATTTATTCAAATGATTTAGAGAACAAGTGGGTTTTAAGTTTTTTCCGAAACATCACTTCACTTTCACAGCCTCGCACCTCTGCTGGGAGAGCATTCCATGCCATAGGGCCTGCGACCGCAAATGCGCGTTCACTAAATTTAGTGCGTTGTTTGCGTAGAGGAAAATGGCCCTATATAAGTTATCCATAATAAAAAGGTAGGAATATTGACATGTTTTTTTATGTTATTCCTAGGCCTTATATAAGTATAATTATGTTGTGATTAATAAAGTTCGGATTTTCGATTGAATTTGTCGTTGTTTATGCATCGTCTTTCCGTGCTGTGAGCCCAACCGGTTTAGCTGCAAATATGACTATAGGGATCCAGTGCACTCGGAACACCAGTGCATTAATAGTGGGGTCTATTTGAATACCTCGGCGAGTAGAGATGTTTGTAAACATTGCCTTCCTCTATATTATCGTTTCTCAAGCTAGGAGTCGTGAAAACGTTAAGAATTCATAACACGGTTGAAAAACACCAATTTCACGTATTGGAGCAGCGGGCTGTATAATCCGGTGGAACTTCAAATGAAAATAGGTTCTTCGGGTTGAAATAATATCCTCGTATTTCCGGATTTCCTCCTCTGGTACAATCGAACGCGAATCCTTAGCTTCTCAGCTTTCACCCCAGCTCTTCGCAAATCAAATAAAAAATTGTGACGTGGCCGGTTAGGTCGGCAAACGACAATACTCCAATCAGACTAAATTCAGTGGAATTTCTTTTTTTCTAATTTTTCTTCTCAAATACATCCAAATTATCCTCGTCGCAAGACGTTTGTTAAATCTGTATGTTATTGAAGAGTTATACTGGTTTATTGCAACATTAACAAATATCCTTAAATACTTTGTCTTTAAAGGTGTCAAAAAATACAATAATCTCCCTAATGAACTAAAAATTATTAAATCTAATATATCTATAAATAAATTCAAAGTAAATCTAAAGAAATTTTTTGAACAAGTGTTAAAACGGCATTTAATTTTGATTAATATGAATGTATTTATTTTCTGTTTTACTTTATTTATTACTCGTATATTCAAAATTATATATTATATATCTTATAAATAAATAACAACTAAAACAGTGTAAGTCACTCTTCAACCACAAGAGTTAGTCTCTTTTTTTGGAGAGTTACAGTTATAACATTTCCTAGATGTATAAAAGTATATTTGGTTAACCAGTACTAAATTTTGATAACGCCTAATACTAATAATTCCTTAGGCATAAACGATTCATTTTATTATTTCTTTTATACAAAAAAAAAAAATGCTTTTAAGTAGAATATAATAGAAATCAAATTGTGTTAGAGTGGGTGAGTGAGACCACGACACTAGCAAAGGGAACAACATTCGGTTTAAAATTATTTTTAAATTAATTTTTAATTTTGTTAAAAATCAGTTTTACTGATTATTTATTTCGATAAAGACATGAGAAGGAATGTCAAAAACCGACCAAAACTATTTTGCTTACTAGTAAGGGTTTTGACGTTTGTATTAAATAATTTTATAATTAATTAAATTACCGTTCTTAAGTCACTTTTTGTTCCAAACAATACAAAAAGATTGAGCAACTATGCTCTCTATTATCGATTCCATTCCCTTTCGCTGATGAAATCAATCCGTGTGGATCCATTATTTCCATCCAATGTTGTAATAAAATTACATGAAAGGGATTTGTTTTGGATGCACGTTCCACTTCAGGATTTTATTGTACGTGGATTATTCAGACTTTATAAAGCCTGGAGTTTCGAAATGTTTACAAATCAGCCATTATGTTTTCATTCAATTTGTTTACTTTAAAAGTCCACTCTTAAATTTAAAAATGAAAAATAATAAAATGAATCATTTTAAAATGCAGCATGTTTCCTAGCATTACGCTTAATGAATTATAAGTATTAAGCGTTATCAAAATTTAGTACTGGTTAACCAAATGTAGCATAGTTTGATCATATGTTTCATAAGGGTAAGGTGATCAGTCTTGCGCTTCAGGTGCCAGTCCAGGAACAATGAAATATCGCAATTGAACAAGTCTTTAAAAATCAATATTTCTCGTCCACCTTGCCAGAAATTGAACCCAGGACCTAAATAATAGTTGACGAATGCGTCAACGAAGCGGACCTATCTCCTCTCGATTTCCTTACTCAAGATTATTACCAGTGAAATCTAAAAGTGTCATACTAATAAGTAAAAATTAGTGTTTTAATATACTATTATTATTATTATAATGGATAACTTATTTAGCGTCTTTTTCGTAATATAATACCTCAAGGGCGCTTTACATAGTGATTCTATAGTTAAATAAATTTAATTGAAGCTTTTAAATTTGTAATTTAATTAAAACAATTTATTTTGTTATCGCATGCTACGGATTTACTCAAATGATTTAGAGAACAAGTGGGTTTTAAGTTTTTTCTGAAACATCACTTCACTCTCACAGCCTCGCACCTCTGCTGGGAAAGCGTTCCATGCAAATGCGCGTTCACTGAATTTAGTGCGCTGTTTGCGTAGAGGTATAATAACTTTTCCTCTCGCCGTAGACGTAGCTGATCTAAGCGTAAGACGCTTGTCAGCTAGTTCATCTGGAATGCGAATTTTCCCTTAGATATTCCGGAGCAGAGTTGTGCAGTGACTTATACACCGCAAGACAAATAAATTTACGAGTTCTCAAAAAAAACTAAAATTGACTTATAATGAATTATTCTTGATATTTAATTAGTTTTTTTTATATTGTTTGACATATGTGATGACTACTCGTTATTTCAAGGTTAAAATAAAAAATCTTACTCATGAATTGTACTTAGAAATTGCCATTATATATCAGGTATCAGATTACCCGAACCTTAGAGACCCATAACGGTTCATTTATGGTCGAGTGTTTGTGATGGAATAATAAAAGACATGTTATTTTTTAATTCATATTTAAGAAGTAGGTTCTTATCGCTTTATTTTAAATTAAAGTATTTTACATTTAAACATATTTATAACATTTAAAAATATTTAGTACTTAGTGAATTCACCTTTATTTTTTATAACATGTAAAATTCTATTATTTAGAGAAGCGTAAAGCGAATCTAAAATTTCTGATGTTATTTCTTCTTCCCAAACTTGAATTAAGTTTTTTTTTAATTCCTCAATGTTTTTTGATTTTTTTTTCCCGACTTTTTTTTTCATAATCGCCCATAAATTTTCTATCGGGTTCAAATCAGGGCTATTCCCGGGCCACGTCAACGATTTTAAGCCAATTTTCTCCTTGAATTCATTGATCTATAAAAAAACAATAAATTATTTATCATGTGGTCACAAAATGCATTTAAAAATATATATATTTGTACTCACAGTGCGGGCTCTATGGCACGGCGCAGAATCGTCCTGAAAAATTGGGTCCGCGGTATACTGCGTAATGTCCTCGATTGTTGGAATAATATGTTTTTTTAACACTTTTTTGTACTGAATGGCATTCATCGTACCCTGTACAAAATTTAAAGGTCCTAAACCGTATGCTGTCATGCACCCCCAAATCATCACGTAGGGTGAATGTTTAACGGTTCGAGTGACGCACGACGGATGATATCTTTCCCCACGTTTTCGTCGAACTATCTTTCTGCCGTCTGGACCAAAAAGGTTGAATTTTGATTCATCAGAGAAAACAACATTTTTCCAATCCTCCAAGGTCCAATTCTGGTGCTCTTTCGCCCAATCCAGTCTAGCCTTCTTCATTTTGTCCGTGAGTAATGGTTTCTTTGCGGGACTCCGTGCTTGGAAACCATGCTCCAACAGCCGCCTGGACACTGTTTTTACTGAAAATGTTGATGTGCTGGTAGACTGCACCTCTGCGTGTATTTCAGGTGCCGTTAAAAATCGATCGCGCATAACAATTTTTTTTATTAAGCGATCATCTCGGGCAGATGTCACGCGCCCCCGTCCGCTTCCTTTTTTCCGTTCTATGGATCCAGTTTCTTGGATTTTTTTTAATAAACACCTCACTGCACCTTCTGAATACCCAACTCGACGAGATATTTCACAATTAGATATGTTTTCTTGCGACAATGTGATTATTTTGGATTTTATCGCAATCGACATTTGCTTTGCACTTTCCATGATTATTGTGTTATGTTCACTCAAACGCGGGTAAAACAAGACTGTTGAGACATTTTAAAATGTAAATATTGTAGAAAGGTGACACATAGTGTCCTTAATTTATTAAACAAAAGAAAGAGGTATCGATAAAGGATTTCTTAGAAAAAGGGTTCAGTAAAGTCAAGGGGCGCGGTAGCAGGTAAACTCGTAAATTTTTTTGTCTTGCGGTGTACATAATCTAATGATTCATAATAATATGTGTAATCAGAAATTAAATTGTATTGATATTAATAACATATCTTTAACTTCCTTTAAAAGTGAAATTTCCAAAAATAATTGAAGTTATGATGTTGCGCCTTGAATCCGCAGCCCATATTATGCAGGTTATGTGCAGTTCTGTATGTAGGCACATCATAAATGCACACTGTATGGTCAACTATAGTTGTATTATTTATTATAATGTGCATCTGTGTGACCAATATTCATTTACATTTCTAGTAATATTATAAGTTTTGTATGATTAGTTATTTTATGTTATGTATAATTTTTATGTGACAACATTTACAATAACAATATTATTTGGAAGCCTCTAATTGGACTTTATGATATGTATTTATGGTATAATTGATTCTTATAAATGTATAAATGTCTGTTGGCTTTCCAATGAAATAAAATAAAAAATAAAAAAAATAAGCCAACAGAGTTTGTATGTGTGGAAAACTAGAACTAGAACTGGAAAACCTCTGTGGAAAACGTAGCCAGTGTAATTCCCGAAGTAGTGGAGTGATATGACTGATCTTAGAGATTCCAAAAATAAGTCTCGCTGCGGCATTGAATACATCCACACATGTTCTTCGCCTTATAAACCTAACCGTTCCTTGCGAAAATATCCACTGTTTCTTAATCTCAGTTGAGAAATCTGTCTATTGCAATATATTGTATTGTATATGGTTCAGCACGTTGGTTTAAGCCGAACTCGCTTTCTTTACTTTAGGCGAGTCATTTTGTTTATTGGTAGACCTGCATGTATATAATACTTTTTTTTTTAACTACATATCGTCGCTTCAGTTCGTTTTTGTCCAACAGACCAAAACACAAATCCGCAGAAATAGAGCTTTAAGAGTTTTTTTACGAGATAGGCGTAAATAATGACCACAACTTAAGACAGAATTCGTTAAAAAACCCCTTAAACAATTTTAAATTAATTTTTTTTCATTTTAATTTTATAAATAAAGGCTTTCTTAAAACTCTTGTGCACTTAACTCAATTTCTTTAAAAATGGTCTGTTCGACAAAAACGAACAAACGATATATCCAACACATTATAATAAAAATCCTCGTTGACCTTAATAGTTTTTATTTATTATATTATATGGTATTGAACGCGTCATGCTTCTTCTGTTTTGGGAACATTATCGTTTCGCGCTTGTGACTGATGACGCCATAAAAAAGACGTGAAAGTAAAAACCACTATGAGCACGACACAAAAATAAAACTAGGAAAGTAAACTGCCGGTTGAATCGTTCGTTGTCTCATTTTGTGTCTTGCGCCAAATGTTTTATAATTATGTATTTCAAGCTTTTTCCGCCACTTTGCTCGCGTGGAGAAATGACTTAATTAATTGTTTTGTCGTTTAACAAAAATAATTTTCCCGTTGGAAAGATAATTTTTCGAGATAAAAATTAGCCCGATCAATTGCCGGCCCTCCCGCTATCGCTTTAAAAAAAAGAAAAACTACAATCTGTCAGTCTTTGGCAACCTACCATCGTTGTTTGGTTATAATAAATTAATTGATTTTTCCACTTAGAATTTTCCCGAGAGAGATAAAATTTATCGTGTACACTTGTTAGCTCTTTGGCTATCCTTATTTGGAAAATCACATCATTCAGTCGCTCTGTTGCGACGTGAAAGAAAAATTCATTTTTCCACCGAGAAATTTAACTGTATCTCTGTTTAAATCACGTCTGAAGGAACATCTCCTTTCTCTTCCTTAATCTCTCCTTCTTTCCTGTTTTCTCTTTTTTCCTTTTCCCATTGAGTCATGGTATTGATTTAAGATCATTTTTCATAAATATTTTTTTTTCTATTTTTATATACGTATCTTTAGCTTTTTTCTATTAAAAATGTTATTGTAATGTAAATGTAACTTGACATAAAAAAAAAAAACTTTTATTTTATTGCTTGGTTGGTAGAAAATGTTGTTTGGCAATAAGCTCGCTAATGTACAATTAATGTTATGTACAAAAAGTTAAGTAAATAAAAAAAATCACTAGAAAGAAAAAAATATCTTTTCGGGATAAAAAGTATGCAAAAAATTACATTGATCTGTGGCTCTGTTGCGACGTGAAGGAAACACACATACGATGACGAACACTCTTTCGCATTTATAATATTAGTATGGATGAATTAACTTTTTTTAAACCACTGAACTTCTGTAAAGTGCCATTTAAAAAATGTGAAAAATCATAAGCGATTATATTTTTGACGTGCGCTTTAAAAAATATTCCCATTTCGACTGTTTTGCGTCAACTAGAAAGTTCGTTTGTCAATTAATATCTGTCAAAATAAAACATTCCATTAGGTATTTTGCATTTTATATTTGACATTAGCAGGTCTTCCAAACGACCTTGCGTTTTTGCTAATGGTTTCTGGCTAATTTTTTTGCAGTTGAAAATACTGTTGACCTTGTGAACTTTGAAAGTTTAATGTTTTATCCAACACTCTGACATGATTGCCAACCCACTTTTACTTATTCCCTGCTTCAGAATCATCACAATCATCACAATCATTAGCTGACTGCGTCATTCAGGTCCGCAGCACTCATAATAAATATATCACTTTCTTTTATATTCATCATTTTTTTCGTTCGACATTTTTTAACCTATATTGAAATAAAATTATATTTTTTTCTTCTCTTAGCGGGTCATACCTTAAAAAAACTTCAATCTTATGGTTAATGTCCTATTTTTTAATTTTATGGTTTATATTTAGGTGATTAAGGACTAAGGCCGGGTTACTTGACCATTAGTTCAAAGTCAAAAGTAATAGTTAAAATACACAAATTAATCATAAAAGTTATATTTAAAAAGGCGTCTACTTTTCTCAGTGCTCAATTGTATAAGAAATTCAAGGTTTTAGATATAAAATCTTTATTTATAAAGAATAATAATTGTTTACTTCAAATCCGTAAGGACAACATATACGACGCATAAAAATATTTCTGTCACGAAATTACCTATGAGATCTAGAATAATTATTGGTAACATCTTAATTCCAAAATCAAAAACAACAGGACAATATTGTTATACTTACAGAGGAACATTTTTATTTTTTGAAATAAATTAAGAAAATTAAAAGAACAGTCAGGAATGCAAAATATTTAAGAAAGAAGTCAAAAATTATATTCATAATTATTTTGTAAATGGCGCTCATTGAAAACACTACATATTTTGTAATTATGGAAATATTTATGAAGCAAAAATAGAAAAAAAATAAAAATTGTAAACGCCTCTCTCCATCATGTACACAAGAATGGCTCTTCTCTTTTTTCTTTTTTTTTTATTTATTTACAATTTTAAAAAACCCGTCAGGGTTACATTAGAAATTTTATATTGTCTAGTCATTTTATGTCTCGTCTAGTCTAGTTAGTTCAGTCATCATGTGCTTTTTCAGATTGATTTCAAATTTGTCGCCAGTAAAAGTTTTCAAGTAGTAAGATAAGTCGTTATAGTGTTTTAATGGGAAACGATAAAATATGAATAAATATAATATTTCGTTTTGTTTTTATTTATTTGTACTTTTCGCCTTTACGTATTTTTTTGAGCATGTTTTTATGTATAAAACATTCATAAATAAAATAAAAAGTTGAAAACGACGTATATATTTTTTCTGAATAAACGATAAAAAAAAACAAAATCAAGTTCTTCAAAAGTATTACTTTTGCGATGGGGTGCGAAACTATCTGTATTTTTCTTACAAGGTACCGTGTTTTAAAAAATAACGTATGTGATAATCAATTCGGAACAAAATAGTAAGCGTACGTAAAAGGCCTACCTACTCAATAGTGGGTTGTACTGTTTTGTTCTAGTTTAACAAAAGACATTAATCGGTGTTAACATGCGTACTATGGAATTGATAATCTAAATAGCTTTTTCTTATGTTCTATTCGTGCCCAAAATGGATGCTCTGTACCACTTTTTGCCACGTTTTGTCTACTTTTTAGTACTATTCCATAGATTGTGATCTAATGCGCAAGCTTTGTTCAAAAGTTATGTAGGTAGCAGGGTGAATCGCGTATAGAAGCGATTATGCGCAGCTTACCATTGTATTTGATTATACATGATAATGTTTTACGGTAACTTTATTTACAGAAAAACAAAGAAATAATTTTTAAATTTGGTAATGTATCAAAAATAAAACACGTTTATTGGATTTTTATTCTACTTTATTTTTTTAATGTACATTGTAACGGGTTTCGTCTTGTTAGGACATTTCCAAACTAACTTAAATATTTACAGAGTTTTCTTATTAAAAAAATATAGTTAAAACTCTCTCTTTTTTTTCTTCTTTTTTTTTTCAAAATAACCTGTATAAATGAAATTAATATTAACATCAAACTATTATAACAATTATATTAATTTTAAAGTCATACCCTTACAAATATTTTTTAATAATACGAGTAGACGGCTTTCCTCAATATACCCATAATGTCCCTCATAAAATATACTCTGTAAACCCTAATTGATTTTTAATTACTTTACTGAATTGACAGGCGCCGTGGCGCAGTTGATTAGACGGCTATCTGTAAAACTGGCGTCGCGGGTTCGATTCCCGCCAGTTGCAAGAAAAAAAATCCAAGAAAGATTTTTTTCTCAATTGGTCTGGGTGTTGTGGTGTATTTTTCATTACCTTCTTCCATATTCCCTCTATCCCACCTGCTGACAAGCCTCAAAATAGAGGCTTAGCGGGTTATTCCTTTAAAAAAAAAAAAAAAAAAACTTATCTCGGCTTATATAAAAATCCCCAATCAGTAAACAGCAATTATTTTTAGTATATAAGAAAACTTTGTAAATATTTAAGTGAGTTTGGAAATGTCCTAACAAGACAAAACGGTTCACAATATACCCTCTTGTACATTAAAAAAATAAAGTAAAATTAAAATCCAATAAACGTGTTTTATTTTGGATACATTACTAAATTTAATATGGAATTCTACCAATTGTCTGCATACACAAAAAACCCATTGATATAAATTTTTATACTAGATGCAGCACTAAGCATCCGTCTTGTGTTCCATTCAACTGAGGTTCTGGAACTTATCTATACTTCAAACCCTAAAAACATTATCCATCAAACATCAACAGATGAAAGAATTGCAGAAATATAGTTTTTCAAATATGGGCAGATGGTGAATGTTACACAGTGTGTAAAATGGCCACTTAAACAAGCCAATGACAGGTCATAAGCCCTGTAGATGCCTAGACTTCTATATTATCATCTCTTAAATGTTCTTCATATCTGTTGCTATATGTTAATAAACATTTATTTGTTAAACATAATATCGTACTAATGTTCTCCGAGACCAGCAGTTATGTAGCGCATTCAGTCGACCCAATTTTTGACCACTTTTTCTAAAGCTAGGGTTTCCTAGGACAGCGGTGCCCGTATCTTAACGGCCGTAGTGAACGGTGATGCGGTGGGAAGACGTCGTAACGTCGTCTAGAGAGTAGTTTCCTAAGGAAACGGTGTCAAATGGTGTTAATAACACAGTTAAAAAATAAAACCACTCTCTAGCCACCTCTACGACAGCTGTCCACCGCATCACCGTTCACTACGGCCGTAAAGATACGGGCACCGCTTTCCTAGGAAACCCTAGCTTAACAAATCCGGCGAAATGATGCGTGTTATATTGGCGTCGAGTACGTAGCCCTATACGCCCTATAGTAAATAATCCAAAGGCGTCAAATAACAGGATCGTGCAGGCTAATTAACAGGACCATTTTTGAAAATAATGTTGTCGCCGAACTTGTCACGTAAATTCGTGGTTTTGCGAAGAGCCCCATACGTTTTGAACACAGAACAATGATTTTTAAGGTGATAATAATTATCTGGCTGAATTGTTTTCCCTGCTAGACAATTTCCATTTTTATACATTTTCTTCGACCAACTGGTTTAAATTAATAATATTTCGAGGTTTTCCAAATTTTTGATTTATTATGGATAACTTATATAGCGCCATTTTCGTAATAAAATACCTCAAGGGCGCTTTACATGGTGATTCTATTGTTAAGTTAATTTAATTGAAGCTTTTAAATTTGTAATTTAATTAAAATAATTTATTTTGTTGTCACGTGCTGCGGATTTATTCAAATGATTTAGAGAACAAGTGGGTTTTAAGTTTTTTCCGAAACATCACTTCACTTTCACAGCCTCGCACCTCTGCTGGGAGAGCATTCCATGCCATAGGGCCTGCGACCGCAAATGCGCGTTCACTAAATTTAGTGCGCTGTTTGCGTAGAGGTATAATAACTTTTCCTCTCGCCGTAGACGCAGCTGATCTAAGCGTGAGACGCCTGTCAGCTAGTTCATCTGGAATGCATGGTTCCCTTAGATATTCCGGAGCCGAGTTGTGCAGTGACTTATTCATAAGCCAACAGAGTTTGTATTCGACCCTCTGTGGAAAACGTAGCCAGTGTAGTTCCCGAAGTAGTGGAGTGATATGACTGAACTTAGAGATTCCGAAAATAAGTCTCGCTGCGGCATTCAATACAGATTGTAGGCGAGTCATTGGTCAATGTATACCTATTTGTTACGCAGTGCGTAAAGGGTCTCTTAAACCAGCCAATGCCACGTTATAAATCTTTTGTTTATTTTTATTACCTTATACTTGTTTTTTATTTTTTACTATTATATCAAATTGCATTGTAGTATTGGCAAATACGCATTTCATGTATGCATATTTTTATTCCTTATTTTTTCGCGATAATATTTATTTATTTATTAATATTTTTTGCTTACAAACTATAGTTAACAATAAAAATAATGTGACCTCACTGGGATTTCCCGTGCCGGGAACACTTAACAATATACTTTGAGAATAAACAAAGAAGACTAACTTAAAAAAACGAAGATAATTAACAAATATTCAGACAGTGTTAAAAATAAGGTATCTATATTATTTATATTACAAAACACACACTGAAAATAACAAAAACCTAACATAAACTTGTAGAGCAGTTGGTTCAATATTGATATGGGCGAATGAGACAATCCATTTTACTTCTACCTAGCTCCACTATCCATTTTTTTATAGCCTTTTTAAACATTTTCTTGTTACTAATTGTTTTTATAGATAGTGGAAGTAGGTTATAGATTTTAATTGAATAATACTCAATATCCCTTTGTCCGAAAGTGGTTTTAGTTTGTATTGTATTGTATTGTATTTGTTTAAGTTGTTTATGTGTTGAGGATCTAGTGATATATATGCTTGCTTGTTTATTTATTTAACTTAAATTTGTCTTTCTTGCTTACCGAAACACTTTATTTACTGTGTTTGCCATACAGAATTTATTTCATAAGCTTATGTCTTTGCATTTTTCGTTTATATGCTTACTGTTTTTTCTTGGATACCTTTTTTATTACTGTTTTTTTTACTTTGTCAAACTTTTTATTATATCCTTTCTAAGTATGTTATTACGTATTTATTTTTTTTTGTTTTTAAATGCCTTTTGGGCGTTAATGAAGCATTGTTAATGGACGAGTGCTTTTGACTCGATGTAAAAATCACATATTATTAAAAACAAATGTTTGATCTAGTCAGAATGTAAAGCATAGTGGGCATAGCATCTCTACTCAATTTACTTTTACCTGAGAAAGCCATCGAGTCGATCAGTCGTCAAGGTTTCAGGTTATATTTCACTCATAGAACTTATTCTTCATCGCGGAATATACATCACTAATATTAATTATTCGTCGGTAAGTAATGACTGTGTGGAATGAATAATAAGCGGTGAGAATTTTAATTCAGCGTAAAATAAGTTGTTGGAAATAAAATTATGCCGCCACAATTAGTGAAGTGATTATACTTTCTTTATTTCCATTCTCTGAATTTAGTTCACGACAAAAAAACAATGGCGGCGCTCGTGACGGCTCGGCATGACTTTTGAACTTTTGTATTTCCTCGTTTGTAACTCAGTTCCAAGTAGTCTGCATCTTCAGTAATTTTGTTACACTTTTTGTTCATTTTTATATGACGAATCAGTCGCCCATCCGATCAAATTTAGAATAGTGCGCATACAATAAATTTTATTTATTTATTCGATCTTCAAACAGTACAAACATACTCATGAATGCCCTAATCATAGAATTAAGAATAGTCCAGAAGGAGCGAAGCGTAGAATCATATTTAAATACATCGGATTGTGTCCAATAATCCCCCCACTTTCGCCGCGCGCATTCGTGAAGTCGCCGCGTAATGTTGCACGATGGGGAAAAAAATCATAACACAAATTTAAGGTTAAAAAAAAGCGATCTGTTAATTTCTCTAAAATTTTATTGTGCACGCGCAAATATCTATTGACACAACAGAGTAGATAAGTAAAGTGTGATTTAATAAGAGTAATTGAATTAATGAACTTTAAACTTAAAATATAAAACAAATTTTATTTTACGTAAAACAAGTATTTTTATATCATGTTAAATAATATTTGATGTTTTGAAGAATGTCGCTCAAATGTCCACCACAGAGTTGTTTAATCCGAGGTCCAATTTTCATTATTTATCTTATTAGATGAGCAAAGTAGGGTAAACAAATTTACTACCCTGGCAATACTAACCAAATTTCCATTTTGTTTCTTCGACAATCTGACAGATGGAATTATAATTTAATTTTTAAGTAATGCATTTGCTACTTAAACATTCGTTTGCTAATTACACATGAAATGTGATTCCATCCTGTTTCTTTAAGATCCTAGTAATATTTCTACACTTTAAAAGGACACAACACGGCATAGTTGAATTCAAATCAGGAGTTGGGTACTGAGCGACGTCTACAAAGAAACTAATGGGTCAAAACATAAACCTACTCGTTTACGAGTAGTTTTGTCGCCTTCTGTTTGATGTGCGTATGCGGTTTCTGGACTATTCTTAATTCTATGGCCCTAATATTTACTTGAATCTAATTATCATTTATTCCAATATATAACAATGAAATACAACTTTGTTTTTTTGTATGTACCACTTAATTTTCAATAATTAAATAACCAACCAGTTTCGGCAAAACACTGTACCTTCTTTAGTTGTAATTACAACTTTACATAATGTAAAATTTACTCAGTTGAGTGTATAATGGGCCGAAACTAGTTGGTTATTAAATTATATAAAGCAAACTAATTTCATTGTAATATATTGGATAATAATATTCCACAAAGTGCTTCAAATTTTAAAAATATATATTAATATTACTAAACTATACACGGCCTCGTGGTGCAATGGTCATCGCGTTTGACTACCATGCAAGAGGTCTCGGGTTCGATTCCCGACATGGTTGATACGAAATGTTTATTTAAAAAGGGCGTTTTTACACCGGAATATTTATATCATATCATATTATATTATCTTACCACAATACACTTTCTAAGAACTAACTTATCTATACGCACTTAAAAAACAGCCCATGTGGCAAGTGATATGTGATGTTATTTTATCGACTTTTATTAGTGTCATGATATATTATATCCCCTCATACCAGCACTTTTGCTGATTGGGAATATTTTGTACAAATGAAATATGCAATGTAACGTAAAATATTTAATACAAAAGACAGAATTAAGATGACAAAAGGTATAAAATACAACTAAATGATACATGTTTTTAAAATAATTTTTTTTACAGTCTACTTTTGTATATTTAGTTTATTGTAACTGTAACTTTCAAAAAAAAAAGACAAACTATTGTGCTTGGAGAGTGACTTATACTGTTATACTCGTAGTTATAGTAATTTGAAGTTACATAATTTCTAACATACATGAGAAAAAAAAATTAAAAGTAAAACAGAAAATAATACTAATAATAATTAAAATAGAATGCTGTTTTTAGTCGGGTTCAAAAAATTTACTCTGAAGTTATTTACTGATGTATTCGTTTTAATGATTTTTAGTTCATTGAGGAGATTATTGTAATTTTTTATTCCTTTAAGAACAAAACAATTTTGACCATGACTTGTGTCCGAAAAGTGTTTTTAAAATAGTTAAGGTTGCGCAAAACATTAAAATTCATACTTAACTCTTTTACAAAATCCTTTAAGTGCACATCCTACCTACATGCAGCGGGTGGGCGCAAATTGATTCAGAGAACAATAAAAGGCCAAATGTGCTTACGTCAATTTAATTCCAACCCGGCTGCAAGCACTACAGACTGGAGCTCGGCACAAATTGGCGCTGGAGTAGTTCTGAAACAGTTCGCTAAACTATTTTGTAGGGGCGCTGATTCAGTAAACCTTTACTGATATTTTTTCTACAGGATGTAGCAGCAGCTACCATATTTAAAAAAATAAAATATTTGTGTTTTTCTTTTATGGATCTAATCTAACTTGATCTATACCAATTATTATTTTTTATTGTTCACTTTTTAAAAACATTCTTATGTTGTTGAAATTCCACTCGCCAATGCGTTTTGAAGCAGCGGGGCTTTTTGTGATGTTATCTATCATATTATGTAAATGTTATCAACTATCAAATACATATCTAAATTTAGTAAATGGGGTCTAGAATTTCTGCTGCATGACTTGTTGTTATCTGACTTCTATTTTTATAAATTGGCTTTTTATTTTGTTTTTTGAAATATCACTTAAACTCTAAACTTCACTGTCAAATAAAAAAAATGTAAATAGGGGCTAGATTTTTTACTGTCCATGCACTCTGTAGCTGCAAAACGTGCTGTTATCTAGCTTCTATATATCATAATTGGAGACGAGCAACTAGAATCCTAACCGTCCATGCGCTCGGTAGCTGAAAGACGTGCTGGGATATTTATTTGCTATACAGCGTCCTTGAGGTGATTTTCACGAAAATGGCGGTATATAAATTATTCAAACATATATATACGAGTATATAAATAATAGTATAGATGTGAACGTATGTTTGCTTGCTTGTTTGTGTTTCCTTCACGTCTTAACGGAGCAACCGATTGACATAATTTTTTGTATGGGAATAGCCGAAGAGGTGAGAAGTAAAATAGGATACTTATGTTTCAACCGAATAAAAAAAAAGTTCAATTAAAAAAAAAAACATGAACAAAGAGCAACGTTATTTGAAAATGAGTAGGCGGTAACGTGGGATGTCAAAAATAATCAATTTGAAATTAATTATCTCAATTCGTATAATTGATTTGATTTATCTATGGTTAGTTTGGTTTGCTTTTTGTTTTAGATTTTTTAACAGAATAACGATGTAACATTGCCAAAGACCAACGGATCGTTATATTTTTGTCATCGTGAAAGTTGGTGACCGGCGATCGATACAAGCTACTTTTCATCTCAAAAAATTATATTACTCCTTCGGGAAAATTCTTGCTGATAAACGACAAAACCAATTAATTGCCTAACTAATTTATCTCTTATACCGCGCAAGCGAAGCTACAGGTAAAAGCTAGTTTATTGATATATATGGATTTTTTGTAGTAAAATAAGGCTAACGTTTAACCCTTGATGTCACTTGAGTCTACATAAAATACCAGACTTGATATGTCTCTTATTTTTTTTAATAATGAAGTCGTATTTTGCTGTAACAGGCCTAAATTATATGATTATTTTTACAGACAATATAAATTAGATTATCAAACAGTACATTCATATATTGCGTATGTGTTGAATCTCCGTTTCAAAACATGTTACATTTTTCTTGATATAAGATGACGTCACAGCTTCGTCTTCAGGAGATTTTTTAGGAAAGTGTTTTGATAGCTAAGCTCTTAAACTTCACAAAAAAATACGATTAAATCCCCCTTTACTTTACTGGATCCGTATTACAGGTTGAGTGGCCACTTTTCAGATTTTCACATTGCAAAAACAAATTTTGAGCTTTAATAAACAGTTAATTACCATTTTTTTAACGTTTTTTTTTATGTAAAGAGGGATTTGAATGTTAAGTATAATTTGTGTCATAACGAAGAGACAAATTAGTTTTTTGGTTTACACAATTATTTATTATATTTGTCCATAAACATCAATAATCGTATGCAGCCAACTACAATTGGTGTATTTATAAAAAACAAGTCATGAAAAAAATTCGTCAAATGGTTATGACATTACGGATACGCGTATAAATAATTAGCAGACTGAAGACGCCCGTAAGAGGGTAAAAGTGCCAATCAGTCAATAAGTAAAAAGATTTGTCTCCAGTATTAAGTAGAAAGACTAGCATCAGAGAGCGTCTAAATAATTAACATTGTAATTCTTTTTAATAATGTATATTTGTTGTTAAAATTTATATTTTACAAATATTTATATATATATAATTCCTCTGTACGTGTGATGTCACTGAACTCCTCCTAAACAGCTTAACCGATTTATGTGTGGTTTTCAGAGAAATATAGATCTTTGCGCTGTGCGTGTTGCATTTGAGGAAAATGCGTTTACAAAAAAATGGCAAGATGTTGTTTTTTTGTGTATAAAAAAGATTGTTTTTGAATGTTTACAAACGGCATTTGTTTTTTGTGGATTTCAATCGTATTTTTTTCTTAAATTCCTTATGATTTCTACCCATTTAATTATTTTTGGTAATACAAAAATAGTATTAAATTCAATACATCTTTTAAAATCCTATTTCTACATAAGTATACCCCTCTGTTGGTTAGAAGACCGGAGTTTGACTTTTGCAAAAACAATGCCATATTTGAAAAAGATTTATTTTATGTTTTGAAATTCAACTATAAACAAGTACCTAGGTACCTACTTAAATTTAATATTTGAATATTAACTATTTTTAGTTTTGGAAGTACCTATTTATCAATGAAAAGTATTTTGCCAACGTTCGGGCAGGACAACGTCTGTCGGGTCCGCTAGTATCTAAATAAAATACATAACATTACATAACGTTATTACCTAAATATGATTTATTGCTGCTAAATTCGATAAAACGCTATTTTTGAATTATTCGAATTTCGAATCGAACAAAACAAGAGTTTTTGAATTATGATAGAACCAACAAACTCGTTTTCATTATTTATTGTTGAGGTTGAATGAGTTTCCCATTTATTTTCTGACAATTTATAAAATTTCGCTGTCCTGTAGGCAATCGCCTGATATTAAATATGACGTCAAAATCCTCATGCTCCATTGAAACAGTTTTAATTAATAAACTGGCGCGGTGCTTTCAAAATGGCCGATGTAATAATTTAGCGCGCAGTTTGTCTTTGGCGTATGTGGCTAAATTTCGGCCCTAACGAACCACCATTCACCATTGTTCCGCACTTGTTCGTTCCATGTTCCATCTAATTGTACTATTATCTATGAAAACTGTACCATACGGTTTAGAAAACTGGCCAGAAACTAATCAGATTTTGACTCAGAAAATGCTGTATCGAAAGCACATCCAGGGTGCTATTCTGAACCACACTCGCGGCACGAGAAAACAGGTTTTCTCGTGTATTTTGTATGTAAATACACGGGATAATATCACCGCGAGAGCGTTTGGAATACCACCCCAGGATTCTGTTTACCCGAGAACTCTTTTAATACCTATTCACCGCTTTGTTATTTTTTAACTCCTTGTTCACAGTGCCCAGAGGCTGCTTAATTGTGTAATAATCTACCTACAAACGTCAGAGACCCCTTCTTTATTAACATTCAAATCAAGATTAAAATGTTACCATCTAAATATTTCTCCTCCTTTTTTTCTTCCCACGCCCCTTCTCTCTTCATAGTATAGTGTAGATTTTTATTTTATTTTTGTTTTTAATTTTGTATAAAATTATAATATTCAAGAATATTTCTCAAACTGAACGGATTGGGTAGGAAGAAATTGCCTTTAGGATATATGCACTCCCCTATATTTATATAAAATGTATATGTATATAAAGTGTTAAATAAATAAATAGATTCTAGTTCTATTTCAGACAGATAATAATTCACTAGGACCAGACTCACATTCGCTGTTATAAAAATATTTTTAATCAAACCGCAAATACAATGAAACTGTATTCAAAATTCACCGTACCTCTAACTGCTATTTAATAAATTCGTAATCAGTTGATACGCATGGTCAGTATCTACCTTTTTTTGCATTTTTTTTATATGTTCAATAGTTAAAAATGTAGATTAAACAAAAGAAAGTTAATGAGAATGGAATGACTCGGACGTTCTGTCTAAATGCGTTAAATAATTATTCTGTCAACTGAAGAAAAAGAAAGTGTATTGAATATAAAACTAAAACAAATTTAGCGTCGTTTCCACTCGATTGGCTAAAAATATTATTACAGATTACTCTAAACTATTTTTGTAAAATTATTTTTAACTTTCTGATGGAAATTATCCAATGCCATGCGGTCTAACGCTGTAAATGCGCGTTTACAAAATTAAGTTCCTACCGAAAAGTGTTTAGATTTAATGGGTAACAAATTGTAATTTGTATTTTAAAATATCAAATGTTGTTCTGTAGCACTAAAACTATAAAAAAAATATATAAATTTAATCTCATCTACATGATAAAGGTTTTAGCTCTTTTACTTCACAAAAGTCAACAGATGGAAGAGTTGACGAAATGTGGATGTTTAAACATCGGCAGAATAGTGCATGTTACACAGTGTGTAAAGTGGCTACTTTAACCAGTCAATGACAGGTCATAGGCCCTGTAAATGCCTAGACTTCAGGGGTAGGACTTCAGATAATCGACCGCCACTTACGTCTATCCTGGCATACATCTTGTCATACATGCCCTTCGGTTCTGCCTGCTTTTGACATGACCATACTTAAGATGTTGGTTTATCTGATAATGCCACGTCTTCCTTGGTCGTCCTCGTCTCACGTTACAGTTCATTTTCGCTACATACACTAGTTTTACCATTATTTCGTCATCCATTCGTTCTTCATGACCAAACCATCGCAGAGACCCTTTCTTAATCTGATCAATTATACCTAACTCAGAGTTTCTTTTTCGCTTGATTTCATCATGGGTAACCCTGTCATACTTTGATATCCAAAACATTCGTCTAAGAGATCGCCTACGTGGTACCTACTCATTAATTATAAGTCTTTTTCCAAGCCAATAGCAGGCAAGCCAACGTTCGGGCAGGATAATATCTGTCAGGTCTGCTTGTTAAATAAAATATAAAATAATAATAAATAACATCACTGGTTGTAGAAATGTGCAAAACGAAAATGTCTAAATAGCGATAAAATGGCGATAACGTTTGGACTAACGCTAACGCCCTGAACGCCTTCTACTTTCAGCGCCACTCTCAAACACTAGTGTTTTTATTTTAAGTTCGCTTTCGTATTTAGGTCACCCGAATCCGGAGGGAAAATGCTTTTATGAATAAAATTCTTTTGAAGAAGATTACAATTTTCACTCCCGCGCACAATCGACACTCCTCTCTCAGTTTTGTAATATTTCGCCCCAGTTTATGGACTATGTTGAATCTAGCGCGGTTTACAGGGACATTGAAAATAAAGAAACCTAAATTGAGGAACGTAGTACTTTTAAAGAATGTCCTACATACCATTTTAAACTTTCTGGATTTTATTCTAACATTTTTTTATTGACATAAATTATCGACTGACACATTACGCCTTTTGAAATAGAGACTAAACTGTTATACATTTGTACGCATAAAAACAAAATATTAAAGTAAAAATTGTTTCAATGATTTAAAAATAATATTATGTATATTGAACAGAAAAGTTTTAAATACCTACAAGTATTAAAAATCACACAAATTTTGTAGTATTTTTCTTACCTAGAAAGATTAAATTATGTATTTAATATAATCGATGAAATTTTAGTTAAATTTATTAAGGTATTGTGTTTTTTTTCTGTTATTTTATTAGGTTCTGCAATATACTATGAGAAAATTTATCATTTATTTCATTTTAATTATGTGCTCTGTAGCTACAAGATGTGTGAAAATCAAGTTCCTGTCTGTAAATTAACTTATACTATAATAAATGTCAACGTAAAAAGGAAGGCAGAGAGGACTCTGTAGCTGGAAGATGCGATATTTTATAATTTATGTATTTATAATAAACGTATAGTTCAACAACCAATAAATACTTAATTTGATTTTTTTCTAAAATTTTTATTATAAGTCAAATTCAAATTTACAAATAAATCCGAAGGCCGGAGAGTGAACTGATATTCAATACTGTTTAACAATAGCATATTACAACAGAGATGAAGGACACTTTAGAAAAGGTAATATATAAGTCTAGGCATCTACAGGGCTTATGACCTTTCGTTGGCTGATTTAAGTGGCCACTTTACACACTGTGTAACATTCACCATTTCGCCCATATTTGAACATCTATATTCCTTCGATTCTTTAATCTGTTAAAGTTTATGAAGTTAAAGAGCTGAAATCTTTATTTATGCGGGTTTGTTTTCTGTGGTCATTGAGATACATATGTATCTATCGCACCATCCGTCGATAACTGCACATGTTATGTGCAGACCATATTCCAGGAATCAGCGAGCAGCCTGTTAGCCACATGTCCGACTGTAACTATAATTTGGTACGGTATCTAAAATAAAACCCTAAATAAATTTATTAGATACAATTCTTCTTCAATTTTTTTGTCTTTTGAGGATATTATCAACTTAATGTCCTAAAAGACGAAACGCATCACATATATTAAAAAAATAAAAATAGGACTAAATCCAATAAAAGTGTTTTATTTGGAAACCTTACCAAATTTTAAAATGGATTTTTACCAATCATCTACATACACAACAAATCCATCTTCATCATCATTCCCTTTCCGCACATAATAGTGCATAGGGCGCTACATTAATACACCTTCTCACATTTACTTCACAAAAGTCAACAGATGGAAGAGTTGAGGAAATGTGGAAGTTCAAACATGGACAGAATGGTAAATGTTACACGGTGTGCAAAATGGCCACTTAAACCAGCCAATGATAAGTCATAATCCCTATAAATGCCTAGACTTCCATATTCCCTTCTTAAAAATGTTTTCCCTCTCTGTTGAAATAAATTTAGGTACCCAGTTTGCTTACCGTAAACGAATCAATCGGGAGAACTGACAGAGAAGAACCTCTGACGTCACACGCGGAGTTATTTCAGAAATACAAAACTTTAAAAAATCATAGCGCCGATAATACTACATAAAAATATTTAAACAACACTGAACTTCCTCATTGGGAACCGACAACCTTTCCTGGGGTGGTATTCCAGACGCTCTCGCGGCCGTATTATCTCGCGTATTTCCGAACAAAATACACGAGAAAAACTGTTTTCTCATGCCGCGAGAGCGGTTCAGAATAGCACCCCGGCAGCTTTGTTCGTACTAGATTTCCGGTTCGCATACATCGGCGGAACAACTTCGCTTGCTAGTCTTCTTAAAACTATCAATTTACTTGTGAAAGTCGAATTATTTACAATATCGCTTCAGCCCAACGATTTTCTGGAGATCTTATCAATTACGCATAGTCTTAGCTGAAGTGAAACACAAATAATACAACACAGAGCAGCCATATTAAATGATAGCCTTGAGCCATAATCGATATGCCCTCGATACCTTTGTTCAGCGTCCAGTGGTGTCTTGTGTCGGAAGAGGAGTGTAAAATGTAAACGCAGATTTGATTGCTTCCGGACTGATTTCACTGGAATGGCGCCATGAAAACGGTCCACTTTCGTTTTTAGGAGACTAGTCTTTCCAGCTTGTTGTGTGCGATTGAGTAGCGACATTTAATAATCATATGCATACACAAGTTAAAACCCCACTGGTACAAACAATGGGGAAAACACTCCTTCGCACCCAAAAGTCTTCCTGTCGGCTTCGGTATCACTCGCCAAAAATTTTCCTTTGTCGCAAAATCGTGTAACTTTTTAAAATTTCAGTTTTATAAACCGCGATTTTAATTCAACCTAACCATACTGCTTTAATTGCCAATTTGCAGCGTGTGGAAGGCGAAATTTTATTGTAAGTGTTAGTCTTACTTCTGATGTATTTTTCAATATCGATGGGTTACTACCGAAAGTTGGTAAGTCCACATTTTAGGTATATGGAGTTAGCGATGAATTGTGTGTCTTTACGTGAATATCTATGCCTGGAAAAAGTTTCTAGCTCCTTCGAGCTCAGTAAAGCCGTTTTATAACTTTTTTTAAAAGAAAATATCGTAAGACCAGCTTTTTCTATTATCAAACAGGAAGAAGTTTGTAAAAACACTAACAATATTTACTTAGGCAATGAACAACCCAAAATTGGCATGTATCATTACTGCCAAAACATTGTGTTATCACTTTTATCTTTAAAATTGCGATAACTCCATAACATGTTTTATAGACCTACCAGCTTTTGGCAGTAACCCCACGATATATAAATGTTAATTATTTAATTTGCAAATATTTTAATGCATTGTATACTTAATTTATTATATTATTTCAGTTTATATGTGTTATTACTATACCTACCTTTATGTACTTAGTTTTTGACACAAAATTAGTTTATTGTAACTCCTGGTGAGTACAGAGATTTTTTTAATTCAAAGAATAAATAAATATAAATTTAAAAATTCGCTTTGACCTTAACAATTTGTATGAAAGGCTTAAGTCGGATATTGTAATTCTACCTTATGACTCATAACAATAATACTATTATTTGATTTTTTTAATATTCAAGTACAAATAATTAGTAATTTGGCAGACTTTATGCTAAAAGCAATATCTTCCAGCCAACCAAAAACAGACTATTTAAAAATGTGTATCGAAAACCAAATTATTTATTTCAAAAGATACATACATGAAAAAACCTAATTAATTCAAAATAACATCTGTTTTTCAATAGGGAGATAAGGCTTGCATATATAAACTTAAATAAAAGTACATTATGTAAAGTATATAAAAGGGTGAGGAATGTGGAATCAGGTGAGTTTGAAAGGAGAAAGAAATAGGAACCAGGAAAGAAAATGAATAAAATATATTTTATAAAAACAATAAAATAACGGAGGTTGGGGTTTTTAGAAAATATAGTAATGTTTGGGTGTTTCTTGGAGGTGGCCAGAGAATGTGCATTTTTTATATGAAGAGGTAGCTTATTCCAAAGTCTAGCACCGTAAACAGAAAAGGAATTGGTAAATAATTATTACACAATGATGCACTATATATTCAAGTCGATACGTTACTAGTGAAAGGAAAATTAGATTTTATGGGAGATGTAGTTAGTATAGGAATGACGTGTCTATGATACGTCATTGCCCTTACCAAAACTGTTCCATTATTGATTTAAGTATTGTTACAGAGAAGAAATGTAAAAAAACTATCATTAGTTTGACATGAAACCAATCAAAAGTTCAATAACGACAAAAAACTTCCATTATTAGCCTAGGGACGGCTCAAACCTTAGATCAGACCCTGCCCATAAGTACTTAGAAATAAGAAACTCTAAATCTCGTAAACGTATGGAATCTGTCCGTCCTAAGATTCGCTGCGCGTTGATCCGCTTTTGGAAACGAACCGCCAGATATGGTCGCAGGTTGCAGGCCGAGATTGGGCTGAATGTGAGAGTGACCCAGTGGACCACAACCGGTCCCAAGGTCGTTGAGATCATCATTATTACCTCCTGTCACTTTGGCTTGGCGTCTCCGAGACGCCACAGCAAAATCTGCCATTTTTTGCTCTTTTTTGCATGGCAATATAGAAATCTAGGTATTTACACAGCTAAACGTAGAGACGGAGAACATTTTAGAGAAGGATATTTCAATTTATTTATTTAATATGCTTATGTACATTACAAAAATGTATTCAAGGCAAACGTAACAAGAGAAAAAATAGTTTTATAATTTTTAGAATAAAAGGAAGCTATCCTCTCTGAACTTTCTTTCGGTAACACGAAAGATGTCGATATCCGAAGAGATACGGCTGAGTAAAGACATTGCTCTTTCTACTGGCATTTCCATTGACAGGCTGGGTACGTATTGTGATGGGAAGTTAAAATTTATCTTCAATTTTATCTACAAAGTAAAATTCAGTTTTCAGTATGAAAAATAGAATATGTTTCCATCTTTTTTTCTAAACATGTTTAATTACCGGTTACCGACGAAGATACTTTGAATTTTCATACAAATATATACACTTTCGTACATAAATATCGATAGTAGTTTTCCGTCTCAGTATATACCGATGAAGAAGCCGTTCATAATCGCGGCCCTGGTTCTGCAAGTAGGAAGATAAAACAGCTTATCTGCCTATATCTAAGGTAGTTATTAGGAACATAAAGAAAAAGAATCTCCATTACACCTAAGTTGATTGGAATACCACGGATTAATAGGAAAAAATACATAAGCTTCTTTTTTCCTAACTACTTTTGCTAAGCAGACCCAGTGTGAAGTCTGACGGGTACTACAGAAATTTCTTCTGAACCATCTCCAGCATAACAGAGTTCTTCAACTCTCTACACACCTCTACACATTTACAGGGCTTATGACCTGTCATTGGCTTGTTTAAGTGGTCACTTCACACACCGTGTTACATTCAACATTTTTTTTTATAGATGAGAAGCATTATTATTTACTATGCTTATTACGTATATGGTATATATTTAATAAAAGTGGATTTTTCTGCTTTTTAATAAGCTTGTATTTAACTTCGAGTGTTGGGATCAGAAGGGATATTATACAGTGGGCCAATCAGGAACTTCTTATCATTTACTATAGTGAAGAGGAAACCACTTGAAACTCTTCAGTAGAAGCCAGCCTGTTGACAGTCATCAACAGGCCTTCCGTTCCACAGGAAGTGTTCGGCATTTTATGCCCTACTTTGGTTTATTTTACCAATGCGCTGCACTAACTTGACCATGTAACATGCTGCCCCTCTTTGCCTATGTTTAAATATCCATGTTTCTTCAATCCTTCTATCTGTTGATTTTTGTGAGGTAAAGAGCTGAAACGTTGTTGATTTGGGTGATAACTGAATTAATTCACCTAATAGGCAACGCCTGAAAACATTTTTGCTGTAATATTGTTGTATAATCTTAACAACTCCCTAGGGGGCGAAATCCAGTCTTGGTCTGCAAACACTTGGAAAAACTCCAAATATTATTAATAGAACTAACTGGGCCCCAATTACAATGGAAAGTTACAAAGTTATCTTCGACTATCTACAAAGTAAAATCAAAATTAATTTGTGAAAATGTGTATATTTGTATGAAAATTTAAAACATCTTCGTCGGTAACCTGAAATTGAACATGTTTGAAAAAAAAATGTACGCATATTCTATTTTTATCCAGAAAACTTAATTTTACTTTGATGATACAATTAAAGATAATTGCTTACTTCCCGAGCCCTAGGGCCCAGGTCCACGAATAAATATAAAAATGAAAAATTATGTAGTTATATGTTACAGAAATTTCAATATGTTTCTTACAATATTTATTAATTTTATATAGTTATTCTTAAATACAGGAATTGAGTTACATTTGGTTGTATTATTTCAGCTCTTTAGGCTAAAATCTGTGATGAGTTGAAATGTTTTACAAAATTTAAGTATGACACAATACTAAATTTGACACTTAGGATTACAATACAATAAATATATATTTTAGTGTTGCTTAGTTTATAAAACATACATATTTTTATACAAAAAAAAAACATTTTTTTTCTTTAAATAAATTGTTGATAAAAATTATACAATTAACATAAGAAAAATACGAACAAATATTAATAACAACGATAACGCAAAATTAAGAAACAAAAAGTAATGATATTTTTAATATTTATTTTTAAATACTAATAGTAATTTAATACAAGATAGACTATGTTATGATGAAAAGAGAAACAAAATTATTTATTGACAATTCTTGATGGAATTCCATTGTAATGATGTAATAACTTACATATAAGTTAAAAAAGTATTTTTAAATTAATAACTTATATGTAAACATAAGTTTTTATATCGAAACAAAATTATCAATAATATTTGTAAGGAAAAATGCGAATCAAATGATGAAGTATTTTTTTCAGTACTAGTTTAAAACAAAATAAAGTTCCATATAATATATGTAATCAGCAAAACCATTTTCAAATGATACATAAAAAGATAGGATATAAAATAATAACAAACAATAATTCCAGTAATTTAAAGCAAAAATAAATTGCACAACAATAATGAATAAAAACATTAAAAAATGTCATCATATATCACTTGATCTATCGATGAACTAATTCCAACATCTATTATTGGTGTAAGGTGATTTTGAGATGACGGTATTGGTGTTTGGAGTCCGCCGTTCAGTGTGTTTTTCTCCAACTGCGACTGTGTGTTATCGGAGCTAAGTGGTCCATACTACATATAGCAGATCCGCGATCTCTAACGGTTCTTCCTCAACTAAACTGCCCGGGAAAGTTACTATATAAAGCACCTGCCGACAACCATTGGCATTCGAATCCGGAACGAAAGAATCAAACGACAGATTTGTTCAAATTAAACTTTTCCCAACACAAGTCAATTCTCGTAGTAATTTTCGCCGTCGTCATTATCACACCGCTATCCGGACCCGATGGTGCAGAAAATGCTGTTTATTTTGATCAACTGCGTTACAGGCAGTGGCGAGCGGTGTATTTTTTTATAGGTAATCTACAAAAAATGTTCATTGATCTGTACCATATAAGTAAATAATTTAATTACAAATAGCTGTTTTTTCTATGATTCTGTGAAAATTAACTTAAACAACAATTATTATTAACTACGCGATATACGTCGGCCAGCCAAAAGGACGAATGCATCGATACTGGAAGAGCTCCATATCACAACTCGTCCATCAGTGGTGTGTTTAAGAAGGATGCTGTCTTTCTTTGGACATATTGCTAGACGTGAGCCAGACAATCTAGAAAAGGCAATAATGTCTGGCCGAGTTGAAGGTAGGAGAAGCCGGGGTAGAATTCCATATAGATGGACTGATTAAATAAAGTTGGCTACGGGGCTAAAATTTGATGAGTCAGTACGTCGGGCTGAGGACAGACTGGAGTGGAACAGACTTATCAGAAGTGTTCACGGTGATCACGATCCTCACCATTGAGGGACCGACTTGATACGTCGGCCTCGTGGTGTAATGGTCAGCGCATTTGCCTACCGTGCAAGAGGTCTCGGGTTCGATTCCCGACATGGTTGATATGAAATATTATTTAAAAAGAGTGTTTTGTTTTTAAACTAAAATATTTTACAGTCCCTAGACTGGTAACTGAAACGTAAGACTGAGCAGCTTACCTTCATGTAACAAAAATGATCAAGATACGCAACGATCGGTATACCGATACAATGCCCTATGCACCATTAGGTGAGGAAAGAGAATGATGATGATGATATACGTAGCTTTATTCTACACTTTTTAATACAGTTCTTGCATAAAAGTTTATTAAAAATTCCACAATGATATTTAGCCGATATTTTAATTATGATTTTAATGTCAACACTGAGCACTGGCCGATTCCTTAAAAAATAATAATGCCAAAACGCCCACTTTGAACGCCGCATGTCCTATGTGATACATAATATTATGTCAACGGTATCACATCAAATAAAAATAATCCTTCGGAAATAATGTTCAAAATACTAGTTTCCAAACATAGAATCTTTGAATAGTATTAGTAATGTGCAAGTTTGTTTTTGTACGAACAAACCACAGCTGGGTTAAAGATGTAAAATATAGTGTACTTTTTTTATGGAGCAATAAGCTGAGGTGATCGGCTAATTTAATCGTTCAGTGAGAAATGAAAGCGCTTGCTCTCCATTCAGTAGCCCGAACTTCAAAGACTTATACCCGTATGCAGAGACAAACCTTAAGGTGAGGAAAGTACATTCTATTGTCTTCACTTTCGGGTTATTCTCTGCATTTGAAATTAGAATGTACTTTCCTCACCTTAAGGTTTGTCTCTGCATACGGGTATAAACTTAAAGGGCAAGAATCAATGTACTGGACACGTCACAATAGATCTACACTACAAGTAGCGGTGACGTCAGGAGCGTGTTTGAGACTGTCCCCCAATTACAAGAATATTATAAAACAGGTTTCAAATTAAATAATTGTTTTGGTGCAACTCAAAATCAATTAATGCAATACAATATTTTTTTAAATTTATAAATTGACAAATATGGAAAATTCATAGATGTTTGTTGGGAAAATATTTGCTACGTGTGTCGATGGTTGACTTGCTCCATATAGCAAACCGGATTACGATGAACAAAATGGCGAGTCTTTGATATTTTGTATTACAGAAATGAGAGTAAAGTCTTTCTTATATTTGATCAACTCTATTCTAATGTCATAGCCGCAAAACGAAATAAACTTTCAGTAATATTGTAATTATTTATTGACAGAAAGCTAAACAAAACACTAAACTTAATCTTTACCATTACTTAAATTGAATTTACACTCTTATTTTATATAATTTATGAAAGATGTTGAAGTTCTATAATTGAGAATATATGTAAAGAACGTTAGTTATGCTCACTTAAAAAATGTATGTATTGTATGTATTCTTGTTGAACTTCCAAATAAATTAAAAAAAAAAAAAAAAGGGATTTAAAATACTCGTATGTTGTATTTTAAACTACAAACATAAAAATGAACGGAAGTTTGTTTCTAAAGATTTAATATGAATAATAATAATGTTTCAGGCATTTCTTAAAAGTTGCCGAAGAAGGTTTCTTTTTTATATAATATATTTATGCTTTAAAAATTGTAAGAGGTTAATTTTTATTGAACAATTTGTTTGAGACCATAGTGAATTTACAAAATTATTAAACTAAATAAACTTACCTTAAATGTCAGGAATCCTTTCCAAAACAAAAAAC
This sequence comes from Micrasema longulum, assembly GCF_059751315.1. Lineage (NCBI taxonomy): Eukaryota > Metazoa > Arthropoda > Insecta > Trichoptera > Brachycentridae > Micrasema > Micrasema longulum. The sequence continues at coordinate 89,939 of NW_028279465.1, read as the reverse complement.
AAACCAGACAGAATGCCAGAACTAAAAACGAATGTAGTTAATTGATCAATTAATATTATTAACAATTAGTTACAGGTCATTATCACAAGCTCGACAGCTCTGAGAGGACCTTGACTGTATCCAAGAGTTTCCTCCACTCTTGTCGTTTTTTTCATTCTGATACTCTTTCTAAAAAAAAACAACGAAATCGGTTCAGTTTTGAGGTACGGAAAACGGTATAACTAAATGTAAATTTTGTCGATTTTTATTAGGCATAATCGGTCCGATGGGCAGTTGTCTTTTTCGTTTAATTCGTATTTTCGTTTAATGCATTTGGGAGAGAGTGACAGAAAGCCAAATACAAAAAGTGGGTTTTAGTGTACCACAAGGATCAATCTTGGGTCCACTGTTATATATATTATGTATACATGACCTTTCATTTTATAATTTTGAATGAAAAATAATTATGTTTGCGGAGGACATACGTTTATTTCACAAAAATTAAACTGACGCATTTACTAACAAAGACATAAACAATGACCTAAATATGTTGATTAAATGGACAAACACAAACTTACTTTCAAATAATGATAAAAAATGTAATTTTATTAATTTTGAATTTAGAAAAAAATGACATAAGAGTAGATGCTCACATAAATGAAGAACGACTAATTGAAATTGAACATGTTTGATATTTAGGACTAACAATAGACAGACAATTAATATGAACAACTCTCATCAATAATTTAACTAGCAAAATAGCAACATTATCGAGTCTTTTTCAAAAATCAAAAACTTTGCTCCGAAAGCGGAAAAAAAAATGTTACGTATGAAGCTTATGTCAAATATAAAATATATTATTTTCAACAACTATGGGGAACAGGAAACCAAAATGACACAGACAGACTACGACGGGGAAATAAAATATTGAAGCCAGTATATGACCTCCCTTACTAAAACCACCTAAAGAACTCTTTAAAAAACTTTTAAAAATAATATTAATGATTTTTTTCAACTAGAATCTTTAAAATTTATTCAAAAGTTGGCCACTGATATCATTGTAGATAAAGAACTAAAACTTGAAAATAAATGTAATAAACATGGACGTAATATCATAACAATACCGCACACAACATTCCAAAACGAGACAAGGACAATCGAGACTAATAAATCAGGGACTGAAAGTATAAAATAAACTACCAGACAAAACTAAACAAAAGACTCAGACAAACTTTTCAAAAGGTGTAAAAAATATTATTGCCCACGGCAGTATGAAAAAAAAAGATTTATTATTTTTGTAAAATGAATGTAATAATCCGTAAGGATTAATAAATCAATTTCAAATAAAATTTAAAAATTCTCAAATACCTATTCATTAAAATTGCCTGGCACCGCATAACCTCTTTACTCTCATAGTACATATTGTTTGCTGTGTAAAGAATCAAATAAATATTATAACGTTTTCAAACCCTGTTTGATCCCGCCCCGATATTATTTCACATATCGTCCGGTTCCGTTCCACTGAGCCTGACTTTGGCAATCAGTCCGTGATTGCTTTCGCCCGTTCACGCGTCAGCAGACGGCCTCCGGGTAGTCGGGTCGGTGCTCGGTAGGCTGGCTCTCTGCCTACCCCCGAGACCAGACGGGGGTAGGTAAACAGAAAACGCAACCCTTACTCGGAGGATGAAAGTCAAACATTGACCCATTGCTGCCAGCGGTCAGTACGAGAGTGAATTATACAGGGTGACTGGAAATTTAACCTATTCCTTTTAAAGGGTGTTAATATACGAGAAGTCATATTGTTTGTTTTCTTCAAGTTTTTAAAATTATTAAAATGTTTTTCTGCCGAATCCTTTCAAAGATAATGCACATTTGTCTACGTTTTCTTCCCGTGCAAACAGCAAACATTACAATTGAACGTAGTTATGCAGAAAGCAGCCAGCCTTAGGAAAGTGAAACTGAGATAATAGCACCTTTGTGAAACGAATGAGTAATCAAATCTACACAACAGTTGGAACGTTTTTTACTTTGATAAATGATAAATAATTTATATAATTGTTTTTTTTACAATACAGAAATGAATTTAATTACGTATTTGACCAGTTTTAATGATTTTTAAAGTCTAGCTGACCACACAACCTAAGATGTGCATTTTGCAGTAAACAGCCAACTCTGGTAAAACTATGCTGCATATTGTGTCATTATGCATTGAATATATTCTTTTATATTTGCATTACGGTACTAACTGTAAAAGATCGCTTGATTAATTTACTATAATAACTTTCAAAATAATTGTATTTTTTGCTAAACGTATGACTGTAATAATATATTTCATTTTAGGCATAGTAATAAAATGCTTTGAAACGTTTCCTAATACAAGACTATTACAACTTAGTATAGTCTTATATTATCTTCAATGACTTTACTATCTGCTCGTACGAGGTTTCCCTTTAATTCAAATTATTTAATACCCAAAACGCGTACGACTTCCACTCAAAGAAATTGCACTCTTGTAGCCCCAAGAGTATTAAATGCCCTGGATGAAAATATTGAGTTCTCCAAAACAAAAGCCATTTTTTAAGGAGAAGTGTATAAGTTTCAATTTTGTCTAAGGGAAAAGACCATTGCAGGAGACTGCTGCGAGAAATTGCATAGATTTATATATTATTAATCGTGTTTTCCAGATGTTTATTAAAATTTACGTTTATGTAATAATTTTGATTTTTGGTATTCCTTAAAAACATGCACGCATTCATTTTCCAATATGTTGCATCCCAACTCAATACAAGGCTCTTGGACTCTTAGAGTTAGAGATACGTTATCCTTTTGTAATGTGTATCATTGTATGAATAAATAAATAATTATTATTCAAAACAATGTTTTTTAGACTTTTATTCACTGGTAAATATTCATTTATTAAACCTTTTTATATTATTGACTCGAAACTGCATTTTTGAAGTTGTAAAAGTCTAGCATTGCGAGCGCGATTTGTTTTTGTAACAAGTGATAATTTCCAAACAAATCTTAAAACTCATTTATACATTTCCAGTCACCCTGTATGTATCTGAAAATACTAACCAATCAATATCGATATGAGACAGCCTTTAAGGGTATACGAGCGGATACCAAAAAAATTAAACCTGACATCAAATATTACTTTTTTAAAACTGTTTTTTCTTTGTCTCGGGTCGGATGTAAAAAAAGTTCTCTGTGTAAAATATAACCCGAGTTCTGGAGTGTTTTTGGAAAATAATTATTCGAATTCTTGTGTACTACCCATAATTTGAATTTTAAGGGCCATTTTAAACGAATTGTAAATTTTAAATGTTTGCAACAGAGACGGATAACATTTTCCAGGAAAAATGATTGCTTGATAGAGGTTTTGACCCATCATTAACATACATATTTTCTTGACCTTCCCATTTGTTAATTTTTTTGAAGTAAAAGAGCTTAAACCTAGATCGATGTAAGTGAGACTTGTCTGGCTGAATCATTTCACCCACTAGGCAACGCCTGAAAACACTTTTTAATTTATAAAGCAGTATGTTGAATCAAAAATATTTTCTCGAGTTGTAAATAACTCACTATTAGAAAACGGAAAATTATGATAAAGAAAATCGGGTGAAGATAAATCCGCCTCACAGTGAAATGATTGGCTTGTTCGCCTATCATCCCTGAGAATCCGGTTGAATCCGGCAAGATCAACACGAAATATTTCATTGAAAGGATGTTTTATTTTGCAATATTTCACTGCTCCTGGCTAGCACCTGAAGCGAAAAACTGACCACCTTGCCTTTATAATATTAATATAATGATCATGGTTTATCAACAAAAAAATACAATTTCTATATCTACTACATACATACTTAGGTAATAGATTTCTCTGGATTTTGTCTAGTCTGCCTAACTAGGTACAACCTGTTTTAAGGCAGACATTTTTATGCTAAATAAACAATAAAATGACTACCTGCTAGTTAATTTATTATACAGTTATACAATATTGATTTATACCATTGATTATTTTAGAATTTTATTGAGTACATTTTTATACTACATATTAACGAGATACAGTGCATTTAGAGTATCAATAATGTGCGGATAAGGGTTTGATGATAAAAATATTAATGTTTTTTTAATATGTTTTTTACCTTGCTTATAATGTACATGGTTTGTATTTACTTCAAGGGGATAATTATTTATTAATTTACTTAAATTTACTTTAAAGAAAAACTTAATAAAGTTGTAATGTTTTTAATGTGATGTGAGGATCGGATGAGACGTTTCGGCTGTAGTCTGTTGACTTTCTTCTTATTTGCTCTAATTACGAGAAAACCACAGAAAACTCGTTAGAAGAAGGCGGACTGTTTGTCGCTCGTCAAAAGATGTTTCTATTAACTTGTTCGGCATTTGGTGTCCTGCTATCATTGATACCTTTTATGTTATCTCTCTTGACAAGTCCTTATGAATTACTTTAGAAGATCGCCGTCTACTGTTGGACATGGGGGTGCTTCATGACATACTTAGTGGACGCCTTGATAGTCCGGCTCTTTTGTCGGAGTTATCATTAAATGTCCCCAGCTACCGCACCCGTCACACGTCGAGCTCTCTATTTCATCTGCCAGCAGTTCGTACGAACTATGCCCAGAACTCTCCACTCATACGTTTTGTTAGTGAATATAATTTGAACTTTCCCCTTATTGATCCATTTGATTGTAAAAAAAATAACATTTAAAATGCGCGTCTTAAAACATACTTTTTTGTCTTATACTTAGTTTCAATAATAAAGTCTTATTTTATCTTATTTTATTTTATTTTATTATATTTTATCTCTAATTCGTAATATTTTAAATATATTTATATTTTCGACACTTGACACTTGTGCAATATTTACACACATGTCCACCCTCATTCCAATATAACACCCACCCTCTCACTTACTTACACTCACACAAACACACTAGTATGTATTGTACGTGTATTTAATGTATTTCTGTGGATATCTGTCATTGGTTTTATTCTCTGTATATTTTATTTGTTGTATTTTTGTTAAATGTATTACTGTTGATATCCCCCCAATAAATAAAATAAAATAAATATCGTGATGATAGAATATTATATTTTGCTGTCATTCGCACCCGTAGAACAGAATATATGTTACACAGGTTGTCTTTAAAATCAACGTATTCTTGTAGATGGCTGTTGTCAGCATTAGCTGTCTGATACACACATTTTCGTACAGGAAATTCAATATTATTTTATAGATAATTGAAGATATCTCTGTTAACTTCCCATTGTAATCGGGGCCTAGGTCAATTACCTAACCCTGTCATTCCACGCCTCATTAAACATTCTCACACACTCCCTTCCCGTTGCTCTTCTTTCTTACTTGCTTAACCCTTTTCATTAATTTCTCCATTTCCTCCTAATATAAACCTTTAAAGAGTACGTGTCATAAAACTTTGCATTTTTTTATTGGAATGCTTTGAGTAAAATACACGCAATAATCCAACGCAGCGTCTTATACATCATTAGGTGTAAATAAGTGTCAGGTAACACGAGGTATTAATAAATAAATATTTAATATACACGTGGCTCTTACCTGTTATTAAATTATGTTGAATTTGGAAACGAGGACTAGAATCCAAGTCGGTCGTAAACTTTGTAGATGCGTCACGTGTAGATGCATGACATGTAGATGCATACTCATTGTACGTAGCTGTTTAGTTGATTTTCACAAAACAGGCGCTATATTAGTTTGAAACAGGCGCTGGTGTTTATCGTTGTTTATCGTTATTGTTTTCGGTATCAATGGCTATCGTTTTCAGTAAGGGCAGGTATGAAGGTCATAAGAACGTAAATAAGATGTTGTTTTAAATTAAATGTTACAACCAGAATTATCTTTTTAAAAATAAAAAAAAATAATGTAATTCTATCAAAAGAGGTTTCAACTAAAATATTTCAATTTTTTTTAAGTATTACCGAAGGCATAATACTACGTAGAAATAAAGAAAAATGTCACAAAAATGTATGTGATTTAAAACACTTTCCCGTTCAATTTATTATCTTTAAATTATTGCGACAAATTTTTGTTTAATACTTATACCCGTATGCAGAGACAAACCTTAAGGTGAGGAAAGTACATTCTATTGTCTTCACCTTCGGGTTATTCTCTGCATTTGAAATGAGAATGTACTTTCCTCACCTTAAGTTTTGTCTCTGCATACGGGTATTAGTCTTTATTGAGATCCCAGATACCTAAGCTTAGTCTTAATTTGAAATGACGTAATCTGCCGGTCTAAAAGTAAAGATATTTTAGTTAAATAAAACTTTTAAGTATATTTTTTAACAGAAATACCTTTAAAAAATATTGTTTCTATCTAACTTTTGTTTTTGTATTTTTTTATTATTGCGCGATCAAAAAAAAACATTCGTTTTTAAATGGCAAAATCGTATGATTTCCTGATTTTGCGTTCGTTTTACCAGACTACAGCCTTAATAAACAGCCTAGCCAAGTGATGTTTCGGAAAAAACTTAAAACCCACTTGTTCTCTACATCATTTGAATAAATCCGTAGCACGTGACAACAAAATAAATTGTTTTAATTAAATTACAAATTTAAAAGCTTCAATTAAATTAATTTAACAATAGAATCACCATGTAAACCGCCCTTGAGGTATTTTATTACGAAAATGGCGCTATATAAGTTATCCATAATAATAATAATAATAGCCCTACAATTGATTGGTTGATATAACGATTTGGCGGCGACATGCATTTTATGTACTGTACATAAGTCAAATAAATCAAGATTTTCAACAATTGGTGTATAATTTTAAAGTAAGCAATCTTCTTCAAACTTAGACATAAATTTTGTAGAGTCGCGTTGTATCCTCGCGTCCCTATATTATTTTCACAGTACATCTAGTGAGGAAGGAACACAGTCACGGTCTGTTGGCGGGACGCAGGATATCCTAGTTGGTTATACCTGTTTGTATTGTTATATTATCCTGTTAAAGGTTCGCGTAACAATCAGGATCAGGATATACCCTAAAATCGGTTTCTCTCTGTCTACACAGTAATTTATTTGCTAACTTCCTATTCAGCGAAACTGAAATTCATATCCCATATAAACCACTTTGACAGCGTATATTTTTGTACAATAAAAATCATAATCAAACGAATCTGTTCCATAACCAAATGAGGAAGTTCTTTGTTCGGATAATATCTGTAAGTTCGTTTTCTTACACGCGGTTAAAATTAGGGCATTTAATTGTATTTCGAACTTTCTTGAAAATGTGCGAAAAAATTAATAAAAATGAACTGCGTCACACATTTTTGAGAATCAACCAATTAATTACAGCGTTGTTGTGTTGTGATAGATATCCGGTTTCCGGGAAGCCAACTCAACAGTCACGAAAGCTTACCGACGGCAACTAGTGACGTCACGGAGGAGTAATTTCTAATTTCAAAACGTTTAAAAAAGATAATACGATAAATATGTTTTGATTGTTTTTGGCTTAGTTATGTAGTCTGTAAACAATTTTTTTTTAATCCAGTAAAATTTCCCATTAACTGAAAAATATGGGTATAAACATACTTCTCTGTAATAAAAATAAACATTTTTTTTACCACCTACCGGTTTCAAAACGAACAAGCTTCTTCGTCAAGGTTTACGTAACCAATAAATTATTTCCTATTTCATTTTACCCATGTTTACTAAATACTACACGTGGAGCTACTAAATCAAGTATTGTTTGCCCTAAAAAGGTGGTAATTTGAGATGAATACTTTCGAAGCTAGACAGGAGTGAACAAAAAGAAATATTTTTTCTTTGGTTATTATTTTTTTATTATTATTATGAATCGCTTTTTTAATTTCTAAGATATCCAAGTTTATTATAATGTATAATCACAAAGTTAGTTCTTCAAATATGAAATTTATATTTCTCTGTGTCCAGTAGGATGAATTATACAGTTGACAGATAAAAAAGTCTATTACGCGAACATCCAGACTTCTACATAGCGCCTCTGGCTGCATTCGCTTTAAGCTGAAAATAGGACAAAGCATAAAAAAATGAGGGAAACCTTGGGGTGTCTCATTATCACATAGACAGCCATTGATTTCTGAGAGCTTAAAATGGAGAAGACAGCTCATAAAACCACCATGGCCGGTGAGAATTTGAGTAAGTTCGTAGCCAACTTGCTACGTTTTTCTGAAACCAAAGGCATGAAAAATTGTTGGCAAAAATATTTTAGTTACCTGTCCAGTAGTTTCACTTAAATACCAGTCGTTCCAGAGCTTAAGAGTTCTGCTTCTTATTTTCCTTTTGGAAAAACTTAAAGGAAATTCGACAAAATCGGGAGCTGTTTTCTTGAGAGTAGCTTCTCGAGCCTTTTCATATGCTCTTTCACTGTCTTAAATTCCGTCTCTTATCTTAATTAACTAATTTACTTTACTTAATTTGTTTCCTTATTTTTTTTGGGAAGCTTGTTATAAATTTTTACTGCCATGCATATGGGCCCTCTTTGTATTAATGATTGTTTCGCCAATGATTTTCGATTTTATGAAAGTGGCTTTTTTCATCTGTACTAAAATATTCAGTATATATATATAGACATATATATATATACGAGTATATAAACTGAATATCTGAAATGGATATGTCAGAAAAACAGGAAATAGGAAAGGTATATATATATTTTTTTCCTATTCTCCTGTTTTTCTGACATATCCATTCCAGATATTCGCTCAGTGACCCCGAATCGCATTTTCTTGTTTTCTGTCATGATGCAATTTACTTCCAGAAAGCCATTCCGCTGTGCGCTCACTTTACTGAGAACATAATTAACTTTTCCCTCACGTTTTCTGAACTCCTGGTAAATCCAATACTATAATTATCCCTTATAATCTTATTATCCTCCTACTTTTTTATCTTGCTATGGAAATTAAATATATTAATTTTCTATAATCATGGTAATAATTCAAATTAATTAAATTAATCATAATTTTTAGGGCCTGTGCTAAAATAAACCTTTGCAAAGCAGTGCTGTAACATGAAGTTACTCGTAGAAATCGATGTATGTGATGCAATTGAATAAATTAAATTGCATCGAATGTGATTAATGTAAGAAAAAGACACCTTAATTTTATATAATGTTTTAACGGTTTGTATTTTCTTTACTTTTTTATTTATTTGTTCATTAGTATTTTTTTTATTTTTTTTTATTATTTATTTGTTTTTAGTCAGGCTGTATGAAATTGCTAGTTGCAATAAGTCCGCCATTTAACCTTTGTTTTATATTTTATTTATCACATTCATTTTATTATTATTACAATACAAAGACATGCCTTGAGCCCTCAAAAATTATGACATTTAACTCATGTTCAAACGCTCAATCATGCCCAACGCGTATTTAGTCGTTCTTCGACCGCGAGCTAGACGTGACGTTTATAATTGAAACAATAATGCCTACTTGTGTCATGAAAACGTGTAAAAACCTTTCGGATAAACATTGTAAAAAGATTTTGAAACTTTTCACTAGTAAATATTTGTTCATGAGTAATTAACAAGGCTTAAAACAATTCATATTCAAATACAAATATTATTTTTTGTAAACGTCAAACTACGCCTAGCGGCACAATTGCGAAGCTTTTAATTACAGTGATGCACTGATAGGGATACGTTTTCAAAATATAATAAACGTAGTCCTTAAAATATAGCTTGATTAGAATGACATTTGTCAGAAAAAGTGACGCCATAATTTTGTAGTAACGTCTAAGGAGTTATTTGTATTGACACACGAAAAATCATTCGTATCTGGCGTGTTAATTTATTTTTTCAATACAATGCTTGACACATAAATCAACATAAATATATAAAATCAGCTTTAAAACTAAAAAAAACTAAAATAAACCTAATTATAAACGACGTTCTTACTAGGTTACATCATTTTGCAAAAACGTTAGAGATGGGACAAATTGATCAATGTAAATTGATCGAATAAAAAAAAATCATTTGATGTTGATCATTTGATTTTTTGGTGAATAATTGTGTTAAACATACTATAATAGGCTTGTTTTTGCGCTTTTATATCAATTTTCGGAAACAGAGTTTCATGATTGCATGAAAAAATTGATAAAATCGATTTGATCAGTGATCAGTAATTTCCCATCGCTAATGAAATTAATTTGATAGCTTTCACTTTAATCAAGCTATATTTTAAGGACTATAATATTATCTTTTCGTTCCTAAAAATACAATGGAAAGAAACAAGTGGGTCGAAAGTATAAGGACTTTAAGGAAAGAACCTGATTAGGATCCGCCAAAAACAAATGTTGATTGTTAATGTTAAAATACAAACTTTTTTGTACCAAAAATGAGTATCCTTTAATTTTTGGTAGGTTAATTTTGGTAGTGTAAACAAACAATTCTTAGTAACTATGGGAACGTTTTCGTGTCACTGCTTTTTAAAATATTTTACTCTATAGGACATGTCTTTGTATTATACGTGAATGCTTGTCGATATTTTGAAATAGGAGTGCGAAGGTTTAACGCGTAGTTCGAAATTAATTACTGCAAGCATACATATGTTTTTAAGTGCTTACAGTCAGCTGAAAATACGCCAATAACCATTCTAGTGCTTTGAGAAACTGGTATTTAAATAAATTATTGTAATTTTGTAAATTTAGGCAAAGCTAGCTAGAAATTGACTTCAGTTGATTTCTTAAATGGCGTTGTTAGATTGTTTTGCTGTTCCTTAATTACATTAATAATATTGTTTTAGAAACTTAGGCGAACAATGATTGATTACTTAAGATATTGAGAGTCACTCTGCAATGCAAATTAACTTGCTTCCCGGAAACTGTCACTAAAATGCTTTATTTTAGTAAAACTCTCTCATTTATCAAGAAGCAATATAAATGTAATTACATCAATGAAAAGTATTATATTAAATTGCCAATATTTCATATTAAATACAACCCGAAAAAAACTATGAAACGTTTTCAAACTTATTTGGAATGCACAAAATTATAACCTAACGCATCTATGCTCGAAGTAGCGAAGCATAATCTCATGTATGTACGCGTACATTTATTTTCGTATCCACAATAGATAAGTCTGTGGAGTTGTGAGAATTGGCATTGAACCGTATAAAAACTATTCCATTGTTTCTTATAACTCTTCGTCAACATAATTCGATCGAACATGAATGGATTAATAATATAATATCATCTGCAATTAATGTTTAATGGCCTCTTCAGTATTTGTTTACCGACCGTTACGAGGCTTAAACTATTTATTTTATGCATCCATTGTTACACTTCACGCGTGATTTATAATGAATAATCGACGCATCTTCACAAAATGCCGGTTTGTTTCAATCAACTATCATATGCTTCTATTTCTTTATCTCTGTTCGAAAAACCTCGCGTTTACCGCGAACGTGACACAAACTCCATACATGCAAATGAACTTGTGAAAAGATATTCTGTCACGCCGTCAAATGACGACCTACGTGCCCGTTGTCGCCTGCCCCACGATCCTAATTGACTGAAAGCATTAAAAAAACGGCTTTTCATTCAGAAACATCTAGAAGAAAAAGGGCAACAGAAACACTGCCATTTTGTATGTTTGCGTTTCTTTATGCGGGGCAAAGAGCGCGCCATTTTTTTTGCTGTCAAAAGCTACCGCTACAGGAGAGATCATCCGTCGTCGCGAAGTGAAAAATCAACATGCTAATAGTGTTGCCATATTGCTATACTATTTTTTCTAACTTTATAATTTTACCGTTCCCACAGAGACAGACTTTATATTTAACAGGCAAGAGCAATATTTCAAGGTAATCTGATTATTTTTCATTATTTACAAAGTTTCATTCAATAAAGTGTATTTTAAAAACACAACAAAAGCAACGAACATAACCATTCATAAACACATAGATTTTTTTTATACTCGCCGGAAAGGTTAACCTCAAACATGACAGTGAAATACTTATATGGATACGTTGTGATTTATGGATCCTGAAAATAATTAGACATTTTAACCGTAACTATATTTTAGCGAACTCGAATAGAATCATGTTTGATTACAATTTATTAGTAAACTATTAATAACGTCTGTTAATATCAAACTTACAATATAAATTAATGCGTTTAGTCGAAGAATGAGCGACCACACCTGCGTGGACGTCTAGCGTTGATATGTATTTTTTTTAAATATCCGTAATAAATTATTGACTTGTAATATTTTTACAATACACTTCTACATCCTGTTAACAAAAATTCGGCTTAACGAAGTCGAATTATCCGAACCACAAGGCCGCGGAGTTGGGGGATGGAAAAGGCTTGTCTCACCGCGGAATGAGTCCCAGGTGACACCCCTGCAGCCGGTACCACGACCCTAATTCACTATAAACCAGGGCTTATGATCTTGCGAGGTACCATGTACAATACACACTACCTACCCTTACTCCCCACAGAATATTTATGCAGAAGAGCTAAGTTATGTTCATATTTTTAAAAACGCATTTCGTTAAAAAAAACATTACCCGGCAAAGTAAATGGGGGTTTCTATATTGTGATATATTATACGTACCATAATAGTTTACATCAAGCTATTTTCGGTGAAAAAATTGTGACAAGCTGTGACGCTAACTAAACATATGAATCAAACATTTTCTCTCAGTTTTTTTTGCGTTAACGGTTAATACCAGAAAAAGGCTCTGCATTTTATGTAAGCAATAGGGAAATATCACGGTTTTTTAAACATTTTTAAAGTAATTAGGGTCCATGAAATACTGTCCAGTAAAAAAATAAATTTTGCTACTTCTTAGTAGCATAAAAAATATTTTTCAATTTGTGATTTTGGATTCCCGCAAAAGCGGTCATTGCACTGGCCACGTCCCTATACGTCACGATTCATGTTCATTTTCAACTTTGTTCCAAACCATTCAAGTTTTTTTAGAACATCGTCACGAATCTTGATGTCACAACTACATGTCGCGTTTTTCAAGTGACATATTTTTTTATATTTTCTTTTTAAAATTATATATGAAAACATTTCTCCACAATGACAGGCACCTACAGCACATCTAACCATCTAGGCAAGTGTTTGAGGCCTTCCAACACTCCTCTAGCCATGTCTATCCAAAATATACAAATATTTCACCCGGGGTTATTAATTTATAATTTAAATACCTAATATATCAAAAAAGCAATGCTAACTATCAACAAGTCCTATAATTATATTTATTTGTTTTCACTTTAGTTCTAATAATGGTGGGTGTATGATTTTTAGTGAATTTTGCTATCGTGTGAGCGTTGTTAGCAAATTGGTGTAGTGGGAGTTTTTGCCGACGTTTATTCACATTTATTTGAAATATTTGACCACATAATGTTTAAATATAGGTAATTCAAACAGTATTATCAAACCTCGTTTGTTTTTTATGTTTTTTTTATTATAGAACACAATAATTCTACTACCCCTTTGGGAGCACCTGCTTCTCTCTGTAAATATATTTTCCTTCATAAATTCTATTTAAGCCTCCGGCTACGGTTTATTACGCCCGGTTTTGTTTTGACAAAGGTCAGTTTGTCGCATGTTTCACTTTTTTATCGTTTTTCGTTTGTTTAACGGCTCTCCGCGGATTTATGTTTGATTGAAACGTATCCGAAATGAAGATTTATCACACCTGCTGTCACAGTTCCACATCGAGATAAATATAACGCCGGAGCGATGTTCGCGAAAAGCTTATGCATTAAATAATAATCTGGGACTCTTTGGAGAGTCCTAGATTATTCATTTGGATGAATGCATATGCTTAGAGCATATAGATAGATGAAACCTTTATTGAGATATTACAACAGAGATGCAGATAATTTTAGAGAATAGACAGAAATTTTCCAGGGCTTATACCCTGTCATTGGCGGGTTTACGTGGCCACATCATTACACTCTGTGTAACATTAGTTTAGACTGCCCGCTAAAGGATAAAAGGAAAATTAATAAAAATGAACAAAAGCTATTTTGAAAACTTTTTTCTTCAACAATATTTTGAGTTTGTCCAAATTTTTGTAGACAAGGACTGGATTCAGCTCCCTGGGGAGCTGTTTATATTAACATATTACAACAGAGATGAAGAACATTTAAGAGAGGGTAATATAGAAGTCTAAGGCTTATGACCTGTCAATGGCTCGTTTAAGTGGCCACTTTACACATTGTGTAACATTCACCATTCTGTCCATATTTGAACATCTATTTTCCTTCAACTCTTTCATCTGTTGATGTTTGTGAAGTTAAAGAGCTGAAACCTTTATTTATGCGGGTGAGATTCATCTAATTCAATTATTTCACCTGCATACTAGGCAACGCCTGAAAATGTTATTTTTTCAATTTCTATACTTCTTCATGGACCAGGTGGATTTATGCCTAGATGCCTAGACTTCTACAGTACCTTCTCTTAAATGTTCTTCATCTCTGCTGGAATATGTTTTTTCTTCAATTTTAATTCCAGTATTTGAAAAAAGGTTTACCGTTTTGTTTAAAATTATTTTTGTGTTGCTAAAGATTTAGAGATAAATCTCTGCAAAAAAAACAGCGATCGAATTTAATTTGAATTTAAGTAGGTGTTGTAACGTCCCTTTGTGAGGAGTGTAAAAAATGACAAATTTTGTTACAATAAGAGAATGTCAATACTCAATGTATCAACGGATTTCAAAGATTTACAAAAAAAAATTGAACGTCAATTATATTATATGATTCATAGAAAAAGACTACGTCTTAGCTTTTGTTAAGTCACACGTTTATTCACAAATTTCTCTTGTCACGGGCGGTCTTTGCTTTTCAAAATGCACGGTCTGACGTGGTATTGCGACACTTGAATTTTGACGTACCAAAAATATTATTTTAACCCGTGCGCTGCTTAAATGGGGCAGGATGAAAATAATCGTTACAGTGTATGAAATTGTGAATGTGAGATCTTTCAATAAAAAAAAATTATGTACCAATAAAAAAATAATTATCACCCGTCGCATCGGCGTCGGTGAAAAGGGTAATCTTTAAAAAATATATTTGCGTTATTTAAATAGATTTTTTTATTACAAACAAGTCAATACGGTTTTTAGAATCTTTAACTCGAGTACAGCATTTAAAAAGACGGTGTATCTTTTCCAAGGGTAAAAATCTCGCATTTTGAAATTGTGTTTTGGTGTATTCGTCCTTCGCACAATTTCCATATACTCGTAATACGAAGTTATTCATAAAAAGTGGGGAACATTTACATCGCGTTTCTGTCAAAGCTATAAATGCCGTCGGTAGATCTTTATTATATTGTACACAAGCAATTGTTGATCTAATGAGTTTTATGAAAGCCGCGGAAGGTTTTGACGTAGTGATTCGTTTAAATTATAATGCGAATTTCAATGCACGCCTACGCCGCATTCACTTTCAAATGCAGAATCGCCATGTGTACCTGTACTGGTATAATTATAATATCTACTACAATGTGTACCAGTATAACTGCAAGGTAACACAAAAGTTTGGATTCAGTCTCTAGTATAGATAGATAATACTCACGAAATGTCAGATGCAGGATTCAACCTACTTCCCGTACTGGGTAGGCTTAGCTTAGTAACAGACAATTCTATTCTTAGATCATTGAAACATATTGAAAGGAGTTACAAACACTGGCGTATGATAAATAAACCTGTTATTCGTATACCAGCTACAACTAAGTAGACAAATATTGCGGTACCCTCATCAATTTGAAAAAAAAGATAGCAAATCGCCACACACATGCAATCGTTCATGTAAGAATGAGATATACCTATGTATTTCCTTAGTTTATGTTTATTTCAGTGCACCTATAGTAGGGCCAATTGAATAGGTCACATTTGACACTTCATCAAAATTCAACAACATAACCTTGTAAGGGCGGTAGTAAAATATTATTTATTTTTTCCAATTTAGAACTGCATAATTGCTTAACTTTTTTCAATTACGATTACATATTTATTGTAATGATGACAAAATAAGGTAATTTTACGATTTACTTTCACTAATAAACCATTCTAAGCATAATAAACTTATTCTGTTCTAAACGTCGTTCCAATGTTGCATCAGTGAACCCTTTTTCTTTTTAAACACTAGGGATGTTACCCAGAAAAATCGAATGTTGATAGTTTTGTTAAATTATGTACATATCTTATTTTGTTCCTTAAATTTAAGATAGAAAATAATAATGGGACAGGGATTCGACTTATGATTTTGAAAATAAAATTACTGTACCTATAAGTACTTTTTCATAGCAACTGAATTCAATTGACATATATTATGTTTGAAGTCCGAATCGATTCATTCACTTTAATCTATGTTTTTAAGCAGGTTACCTCACTATGAAGCTAAAACCGACAAATGTCAAATGTGACCTATTAAATTGGCCCTACTATAGTTACTATTGAAACGACACTAGCTGTTAGCTGTCTAAATTTTGAAAAATGTACTTTAAATATAACTAACTAGCATGTGCGAGTAAGTAACAGTCTGCTGTCGCCGACTGTTGCATGCTAGAAAACACGGCACTTCGGGCCTTGTGTAATCGCCCTCCGGGCTCGGCCCTGCAGGCCTCGCTTCATCAACTCTTCGGGCCTTGGTTGATTTAGTTCTCGGACGCCTAGAATTATCGCCCCTTGTCTGTCTCACCCACATGATAATGATAAAGGTTTCAGCTATTTAACTTCACAAAACTCATCAGATGGAAGTTTGAGGAAATGCGGATGTTTTAACGTAGGCAGAATGGTGAAAAGAAAATCCAGCCTGTCAGCAAACATTTGGACATACTTAAAACATTGTTGAAAAATCATATACAGGGTGTTCTTTAAACCCTGTCACATCCGAAACCACGATGATCAGTATGAGCAAGAAGACATATTGGCACATTAAAATAAATTTTTAGAACGAATAAAATTTACAAAAATAAAATATTTCAAAAACTAATGGTTGCTTACTTCTGCAGGGTAGAAATGAGGTGGGGAGAGAGGGGAGTCTTATATACCGTCAACTGCGCGGCGGCGCCCCCCTCGCTTCTCCTCTGCAGAAGGACACAACCATTTGTTTTTTTAAATATTTTCTTTTAAAAAAAATATTTAAAATAAATATATAATAAATATTTTTTTAAATATGCTAATATGTCTTCTTGCCCATACTGATCATCGTGGTTTCGGATGTGACAGGGTTTAAAGAACACCCTGTATGTATTAAATTATGATACATTTTTTAATGTCTGCGTGCGTATATGTATATATGTAAAAGGGTGTGTTTGTGTGTCTCAATGACATACTATGGCGAAAAATTAAATCCCACAGTATGTATCCGGGGGTTTATTTCCCGACTTTCCCGATTATTTGGCAAACGTTAACCCCTAACGCGCCCCTTACGGTCACACGTCACACGTCACTGGGGGGGCGTGGGAACAGGAGCGGGCGCGGGAGAGGGTCAATCGTAGTCAGGGGAAATTAAAATTTAAAACAACCCCCGCATACAGAGCAACGGTTGCGTTGTTCGAGGTATAATGTAACAAGTTTGACTCAATTAGCACTGGCATATGAATCTCTGTTTGACACTCGTTAATTATGTAACCATCAAAGATGTGACTAACTCACCTCAGCTTAATTTAAATCATCATGATTTGGCTCCTGTTTGCTCCAGTAATCTCGGTGGATCGCATTGTTAAAAATATATTTATTTATTTAATATTAAAATGAACTAAAACAGAACAACAAGCCATATACAATGTATCGGTGTTCACATAAGTCCTTTTTGTTCAAATTTTAAGGTGGACACTAAAATTAAAACAAAATGGCAAAGGTCATTCCAAAGAAAATTTCTGCTGTGCAAGATATTGTGTTTGCTTTTGAGCTACATACATACGTTATCCAAAATTGAAGGTCCAGTAGACGATACTAAGTATTTTTAACACCGCCTCCTGTCCGAGTTCAAGGGAATAAAGGCGAAAACAAATAAGGAAAATACATTTTTGAATCATTTTTTCCAATTTGTTTTGTGACCTCTTTTCTTTTATAAAAAATCTTTTTTTTTTTTTTTAATTAAAATTTTAAGCAACACTTTAATACCAAATTCAATTTGTAAATGATGTAAATGGGGGCAAGATTTTATACCGTTCTTGCGCTCTGTAGCTGCAAGACGTGCTGTAATCTAGCTCCTTTCTGTTATTACATTATATCATAATTGGAAACGAGGAACTAGAATCTCAACCGTCCATGCGCTATGTAACTGCAAGACGTGCTGGGATATTTTAAGTGGATAAAACCAAATATATCACGTTTAGTATGGGTAACAGGTCATCACCTAAATCCCATCTTAATCTGGAAATAAAATCTGATCGTTCGTACCATATTTGAAAACCAGTTGACCAAATATCTGGGAATAATTATTGACAGAAATCTAAGATGGAAGGTGCAGGTACAATCGCTGGTTTCCAGATTAAGAAAGAAGAGAAGAAAGCTGTCTCATGTATTATCCTCACTTAATAACATCTTGGACATTGTTTCAATTTATGAAGGTACTGGACATTAGACATTTTTTTTAAAGACTCACTGACACATTTATGGTCATGCGGTTACAAGAGGAGATCCCAGCAGTATGGTCGTACGAGGTTTTCCTGTGATTGGAATTATTTAATAACACAAACACGTACGGCTCTTGCTCAGAGAAATTTCTCTTCTGTGGCCCCAAGAGTGTTCAATGTTCTGGATGAACACATTAAGTTCTCCGAAATGAATTAAATTTTTAGATGTGATTCGGATTTTGTCTAAGGGAAGAGACCATCGCTGGAGACTGCTGCGAGGCATACCATAGATTTATATACTATTAAGCGTGTTGTCCAGATGTTTATTTAAATTTATGTAATATATTTATTTTTTTCTTTCTTTGCTGTAGTCTGTTGGTCAATTATTGGAAGCGGTAAGGGCAGGTATGAAGGTCATAAAAACGTCTATAAGATGTTGCTATAAATTGAATATTACAGCCAGAATTATCCTCTTTTAAAAAAATATACAATTCTATAAAAAAAGGTTTCAACTAAATTATTTCAATAAATAGAAAATAAATATCGTAGAAATAAAGGAAAATTTCCCAAAAATGTATGTGATTTAAAATCCTTGTATTTCTTTTCAAAAACAAAAAACTAAGATTTTGCTCCGGCCACTTTCATGTTGAATTTATTATCTTCAAATTATTACAACAAATTTTAGTTCAATCCTTAGTCTTTATTGAGATCCCAGATACCTACCTAAGTTTAGTCTAAATTTGAAATGGCGTAATCTGCCGGTTTAAAAGTAATTATATTTTAATTACATAAAACATTTAAGTATATTTTTTAATAGAAATACCTTTAAAAATTATTGTTTTTATCTAATTTATGTTTTTTTTTATTTTTTATTATTGCGCCATTAAAAAAAACATTCGTTTTAAAATGACAACTCGTATGATTTCCTAATTTTGCGCGCGTTTTACCAGACTACAGCCTTAATGAACAGCCTAGCCCTACAATTGATTGGTTGATATAACGATTTGGCGGCGACATGCATTTTATGTACTGTACATAAGTCAAATAAATAAAAATTTCTAACAGTTGGTGTATAATTTTAAAGTAAGCAATCTTCTTCAAACTTAATTCCATGCTTCCACTTTCCATTATCTTGTATCTCAACTCTTTGAAATAGATTTTAAGGTTGTTTAGATTAAGTGTTATTGTACAATGTATAGTCAATAATCCCAATCTGTTAAGGCTTGCATATTTATTTATTTATATACGGCATTTCTGCCATTTACATATATGTGGTATAAAGAGTGCTTAAAAATAAAAATATTTAAAAAATCGAGTATGCAATATTAATATACTCGTACTGTACACATTATGAATTACTTGACATACATATATATTTTAAAGAAATTATACAATAACAAAATACATTAATCAATCAAATTATAACTATTCCAACCCAATCTCCTGAAGATGATTTGCTCTTTTTAATAAAAATATGTTGGTCACTTTATTTTTTAAGTTAGGCAGAGATAAACTAAATATATCAAAATATGATGCATATTCATTCCCGGTATTCTGTAATCTAACAATAGGTGAGTTATATTGAGCTACCGTTCGAGAATTTTGACAATAAAATATTGTAGATGTTCTGCTTAACCTAGGTGGTACATAGAATGAAATCAATTTCAGTAGATCAGGGATATCAAACATTGGTTTTATTATTTTATATAAAGTCGTAAGATCGGTCGACGTTCTTAGTTCTTGCAATTTAGTTAATTTAAGAGAGTCTAAAATTTCGTTATAATTTAATTAATTAGTAGAAAAACCCATCTTAAAATTAATACATCTAAGAAACTTATTCTGAATTCTCTCGATAGAATCTGAGAAAGTGATTTGATAAGGCGACCATATTGGAGAATTATAATCTAGTTGGCTTCTAACTAGAGATGTGTAAGAAGATATTTTAATGTGTTTATATGCCTGTTGATTGGATTAAAAAAAAAAATTATAAAAACACAACACTCGACACAGGGCTCTTGGCCTCATAGAGCTAGGGATGCGTTATTATTTGTTTGTGTGAATAAATAAAATTATAAAAAGTCTGGCCATGGCGAAAACAAACAGAACCGAGGTGATCCCGTGTAAGTTGGACCAACTGGGATCATCCAAAAAAGATACATATTGATAGATAATTTATTTATTTATTTATTTAAATCTTAAAGTAGGGCACACATATCATACATATTGTTATGTGTGTTCTAATAATAACATTGCAAATATATTTAATTTATAAATTGTTTATCACATATGTCTTGACCATTATTTTAAATTTTTATATGTTTTTTTCTTCATAAATATTTTTTTCCATTTCGTAATACTTTTTAATTGCTTTAAATAAAATTGAATTTTATGACTTTGCCTTTTTCCTAAATGGAAGTCTAATTTTGTTCTTTTCTCTAGTATTGTGATCGTGTTCATGCTGGTTCCGATCAATTTTTTTCCAAAATTCTGTTTTTTTTTTAGAGTTTATAATTTTATGAACAAATATCATTGTATTGTAAAATATTCTTTGTTTATATGTTAATAATTTCATTTCATTTACCATCGACTTTACCCTCGTATATCTGTTTTTTTTCAAAATGATTCTAAAGGCTTTATTTTGTTTGTTTTCTTTGTTTGATAAAAATAAAATGCTACTACAGTAGTTAACGTGTGGTTCAATAATTGCTTTGTAAATAGTTTTGCAGGAGTCCTTATCAATAAATCTTCTGATCCTTCCCAAAATTGATATTTTTTTTGCAATCTTATTTATTACCATCTTAGCGTTTTGGTGAAATGTAAGTTTTGAATCCAACATTACACCTAAATATTTAATTTCAGTGACTTCATTAAGTTTTTCATTTTCTATTACAATTGATGGTGTAATTTCTATTCTTTTGTTTCCTATATTCATATATTTAGTTTTGTTAACATTTAATTTTAATTTATTAATTTTTAGCCACAGTGATACACTATTAAGATCATGATTTAGTCTGTCCATAATTGTTTTATAATTTTCTCCCGATATATATATTAAGGCATCGTCTGCAAAGAGTCTTATTTTTGAATATTTTAATGTTTCGACAATATCATTTATGTATATAATAAACAAAACCGGTCCGAGAACCGATCCTTGTGGTACTCCCAATGAAATTTTGAGGGGCTCGGAAATTTCATTTAATTTAGAAATAATATGGACACGTTGACCCTTCCAGTAGATGTTTTCATAACACCATTATGTAAAGGTTAATTTTTAAACGTTTTTGTGCCAGTTAGTTTATTGCAACACAAGACTTAATAACAAAGTACGAAGTTAGCGCGAACCTTCGTGCTCCCTCCCACCTACATCACAATGGGTCACGAAGTTCTTTAGAACGAAACTCATTTCTAATTTGTAAATTTAAATAAGTGCCCTCATTTTACTTTGAGCATACGCAATTACATTTTAAACAAAACAAAAAACTTATTGCCAAGGCAGGACTGGAAGATGTATCACACGGGTATTTTAACTCGTATAAGGCTATGCTAAACAATTCCTTAACACGCGGCGATGTAACATCGTGTTTTCTCGAACAAAAGGCGGAATATTCTGAAGTTCAGCCATTTGAAATAACAAACATAGACATTTTGTTAAACAATTCCTTTTCCATAATTTATAAAAAAACATTTTCCGTCTCGTGGTGCAATGGTCAGCACGCCTGCCTTCCATGCAAGAGGTCTCGGGTTCGATTCCCGACATGGTTGACATGACATATTTATTTAAAATTGTGTTTCTGCACTAGAATATTTAAAAATCTCTGGACTGGTACCAGAAACGTAAGACTGATCATTTACCTTCACGCAACAAAGATCGTGTACCAATGCAGTGCCCTATGCACCATTCGGTGCGTAAAGAGAATGCTGATAAAAAATAAATTATGATTGTCCTTAATGGAAACCAAAATTGAAATATTTGTGTAAACTATAAGAAAAGAAAGATTAAAAATACATATCTTTGCTCTTATATTTAAAAGAAAGTTTTTTAAAAACATCTCTTCCTTTAATAAATTATGAAACTAAAATCCTAATCTCTTCGCCAACAATCAACTACACTTTTTCAAACTATAGGCAGGGACGCGACAGTCTTTTTGCTTTGTGGAGGTCATGATGAACTTAATATTTCTTTGGCGAATATAAAATATTCAGTCTGTTTTCCTGAAACGGAATAATTTGATCAAGTATTCCAGAAAAGCAATTTTCTCTGTAGGGTTTCGTTGTCAAGATATTATCAAGTTAGTTATTCAATTATAATGTCTACTCCATCGTGACATCTAGCTCCACCATGCGGTAATTCACCCAATTACAATTTAATTTACTTTCAAAATTATGCCGATCGATGAACTTTATAATTCAGACAATTTTGCGTATTAACGTCATTATTTACTTCTGCGTCATAACTCGGATAATTACATGCATTGGTTTCATATGAATTTTAATTAGGTACTTATTTTCTACCTCAATATAAATTTACATAATAGAATGAGACATTTTTTTTGAAAAGCTTGGCCTTTTCTCTAATGCACAAATGAGCGATCTTAAATTTGTTTTATTCTCTTAATTTAAGGTAAACATTTTTGAGAAGTGAATATGGAAGTCTAGACATTTACAGGGCTTAGCTGGTTTTAGTGGCCACTTTACACACTGTTTAACATTCACCATTCTGACGATGTTTAAAAATCCACATTTCCTCAACGCTACTATCTGTTTACTTTTGTGAAGTAAAAGAGCTGAAACCTTTATCATGTGGGTAAGATTCATACGGCTGTTTATTGCAAAAGTTTGCAAAATAGACAATCTGTTTATAAATTTGTGTTTTTAAAAATTTGTAACATAAATATGTTATAATGTATAGAAATACGTACTTGTTTAACACACAGTTTTCCCTTCAAGTTGGCAAAAATTAATCATATGACAACACTTCAAACATTATTGTTTCTACACATACATGCCTGTCAACGCAACTGTTCTTTTTCCAAGCTTATTTAAAAGTTTTGTCAAAACATTTTCAGCTGATTCTAAACGAAAACATGGAACAAATTATTCATAGATGGCGCCTATATCATTTTTTATTAAAAATTCAATTTTTACGTTTATTTTCAATGGAAATTTTACAAAACTTTGTTTGCGGAAACTTTACACCATATTGACTGTAATAAATACCATAACAATATAATTTAAGTCCTTTTCACAAAATAGTATACAAAACAAAAAAATAAGATAAGTATGAAGTACTGAAATAACAGACGTTTGATACTCTGTGAAGAAATATCAGCGCTTGGACAATAGTCTTCATTTAAACCTATATAAGTAACTTCTCATAGCTCCGTGTGCAGTAAAGATTTGGGTCGTTTTAAAAGTACTTTGGTGATATATTATACCAGATTTATAAGTAAGGCCCGTTTTTTATTTTGTAAAAAAAAGAAGTCGTCTGTTTATTTTTTTGCTTAAATGCAATACAAACACAGATCTCGTTGAAACACTGAGCTGTACATTTACATTATGATGAAATACCATTAGAATAAGAGCAGAAAAAAATATATATTGAAAAAGTATGCGCGTAGCAGATAAGTTAGATCTTAAAAAGTGTATTGTTTACCAAGCGGCATGTAGCAACTTTACAGAAGAGCTAATTTAAGTTTTTTTTTTCAATTTATAAAAAAATCTTGTCCGTACTTATTATGTCGGCGTGATTCCTACATAATTTAAATAAAAATAATAAAAACACGAGGTTCTTCTTTTTTTAAAATAATCTTTAATTAGCTCAATACGTTTCTTTTTTGGGTGATACCATCGGAAACGTGAACTGAGAAACGTTGAAACAAATCCAACACACACGGTATCACCCAAAAAAGGAACATATTGATAACAGTGACCGTGAAAACCTTCCTACCTATTTATTTGGCTCTTCCGTAAAATTGCCACATATCGCTTGGTAACTTTTCTTTTCGAGCGTCGATATACATTTTGATGATAGTTACATTAAAGTTAATGTGAGGACAATCATAATAATTATGTTTGTACTATTTTAGGACTAAATAAATGATCACAAAATAACAAACATCAATTTCCCAGTTCTCTTTGATCACGTTAAAATTATAACATCAAATCTAAAGTAAGAATAATATACCTTGAGGCTAAAGCTTTACATTTAAATTATCATCTTAGCTAAACTAATTTAAAGCCCACCTTTAGGTTTTGGACTGGGAGAAGAGGGGTCGACAGCCTAGTGAGGCTGTTGCTGGTTAATGGTTTGGGGGAAGAAGACGAAGAGTCAACCTCTTAGGTGACTGCAGCCATCCCCCTGGCTGCGTCGAGGAGTATACCTGACAGTTGAAGTCGTCCATGTTGACAGCGATCCCCAGTGACGAGAGAGCGACACAGACGAAAGCATCTTGAAAAGTGACGGAATATAATAATTATACAATTATTCTGCTCAGTCAAGGGAAAAGCAATAATAGTAATCTTTGTGGAACACTAATGAAACCCAACCGTGAAACCAACCAAGTATTTTAACCTTTAGGTACATTTCTCTTTTGTACGTAGACAGTATCGGCACCTACTTTGTAATTAAGGGCCTTGCTGATTTATATTCAGCGTTTGCTCGTTTATGGCAACTAGTGATGCGAGTAATCGGTTTTTGGAATAATCGAATAATTTGAACCGGTTACATTTGACAATAATTTATCTAAGCCCACTTTAGAAATAACTATATTATTTTACGTTTTATTGTTTTTCTCGAGAGTTAACATTGATAAAATTTCTCAAGTTTTATAGAGCGCCCATTTGAAAAGATATCTCGCCGGAATTCATTGACATCTCATTAGAGAACGCTCTCTTAGATTCTACGTCCTTGCATAATATACAATTTTATTTAACTAGCCCAAAAACATTCAGTATTTTTTTTATGGGAGTTGCTTATTTCTTGCTTTGCTTATATTTATTGCAAAATGTATGTTATTTTTAACTGCTCTAATAACTGTGTGAGGATCTGGCGGAATAGTGGCCTTCTTAAGGAACTTCTCCGCATTTTAATTATAATAATAAAAATACTTTATAGTTTTATTCCACTTTTATTTATCCGCATTTGTTAAATAAAGAGGAAACCACAAAAAACTCATTCAGGAGAAGCCGGACTATTGACAGACATCAACAGACATTACGACAGCGTTTGGCATTTTGTGTCCTATTTTTATTATTCGGTTAGTTAATAATTAAATTAAGCTGACTTCGAAATAAATAATAACTTAATCATAAAGCAATACAAAATTATTGTAAAGTATTCCTTGAAACTTTCTGAGAAATTAAATTTAAATTGTTTTCCCGCGTTTAATACGTGACAGCTGTCATAGACAAATGGAACGTCGAGAATTATTCTAGAACGTAGCAGAATTTTCTCTTTTGAAATTTAGAATTGGCTACAGGTAAACAACCTTATCCATAGAATTGAGGAGTTCACAGTCGATAGGCCGTATCTAAAAATGACTCAGATTTCCGAATTTTAAAATAATAAAACAAAAATCTTTATGGTACATGGCACTCCGCATTGGTACACTAATTGCTTTAATATTGATATTCTTATACAAGAAGACAATACATGAACATGACCAATGACCTACCTTGTAATTCAAACGCCAAATAATTACTTTCTTCGATTTGTTATTTATAGACAATTCTTGATGGAATCCCAGTTTCATATTCAGTTTTGTATAAATAATTCTAACACTACATAATATTTACCAGTCTGAAGATACCCATTAAAGGGTAATAGCCCTAATTGGACAAATAAATAAGTGGAATTAGATATACAGAGTATTATTGTTGAGATGAGTTGTGTCAATGTTTTCCAAATGAAGAGAACAAGAAGAAACAACAAAAAAAAATCAACAAATTAGTCAATAATTCATATCATCTTCATCATACCTACACTGCGCAAATATCGCGAGCCGCTTTAGCAAATTTATTCCCACGATTGAACGTGAACAGAAGGCGATGTCAAAAATGCAGCAGAAAAATTTCTTTCGAATGATTTTGTTTTAAATTATTATGAAAATAAAACTTTGTTATTAGTGTTACACAATTTTATTCTTTTACAAAAAATATAGTTGTGTTCTTGTAAAAGAATAAAATTGTATAACACTAATAACAAAGTTTTATTTTCATAATAATTTATAACGAAGTGTTACGAAGTGAATGCAGATTCAATTAAAAAAAAAAAAATTGTTTAATTTTGGTGCTCATTTTTAAAATTGGAAAAACGGACATAACTTATGTTAACACTCCCAATGTTTATACATTTTGACATCGGCGTTGTTAGCTTAATTTTTGTTAATTCCACAGATAAGTTTGTCAAACTGTACGAATGTCCCCGCGCAGGTAGCGGGGTGAGCGGACGATTTCCGTGGATTAGCTGGCGCCATTTTTCACTGAAATGGCCGGCTGCAGGTGCGAACCTCGTGACAAATTACAAAACCACCGTTATTCGGCAACGAAATATAGGGTCAATTTCCCGCGCGCGACAGATTTGACAAAATGGCGGCGCATTCAAAACCGTCTTTTCCCATTCACAGATTCTGGTGACAAATTCATGTTTTCAAAAGTAAAAACCATTACTATTATGAATAATGGGTTTTCTTAACATTTTGGAATGCCGACATAAGTAATGTAACTAGTATCTTAGACTTTGAATTTTTATTAATCTAATACAAATTATGAATTTTTCATATGGCTAGTGTTTATAATATGAACTATGTATGATATTTGATAAACCTGCAATCAAATATTTAAAATTACAAATACTAAATACAGACTGAAAGAACATTTAGCTTCACATAGATTAAATAACGATATATCAAACTATGCATCACATTTAAATAAATTAAAACATAATTTTGACAAATCAAAAAATATACAAATTTTACATAAAGGACATAAGATCAAAAGTTAGATAGATTGGAAATTTTAGAAATAAATAGGATAAAAAATAATTGCGATAGAATTTTAATAAATCAGCAGATAGAATTAAAAAATTCACCCTTATTAGCCCCCTTAGTTGGACCCTGCACATTGTAATAAAACAATAAATATTTTTCATACAATAAAATCTTCTCTTGAAGTACACCGCCAACACATGCTTCAATAATTTGTCTCACTCTGTTCCATTGAAATATTGCGTATTGTATCTTTTTCAACTTATTTTTTTTAAATTCACCTACACTTAAGATAATATTTACTTTTATATAAATTATCCTTACACTGTATAATATTCACCAGTCTGAAGATGCCCATTAGAGGGTGAAAGCGCTAATTAGTCAAAATAAATAAGTTGAAGTGTACCAAGTATTTTTAAAATTAATAACTTACATGTAAATATAAGTTATTACATCACTTATGGTATCCTTCAAACATATCCTTCAAAACATGGACTTTAAAAATGAAATTTTTATATACGTATGCCATGCAAAATAAATCAGTCCGATTTATGTAAAATTTTATGATTTCCAAAATTCGCTTAACGTGGTTCGTATATAACTAGTTCGAATTATCTGATTTGTATTAATTTCGAATTTCTTATAACGCGGATAGATATAACACGATACGAATTAATCGCGTTGTAGGAACGTTGACTGTAATAGCCACCTACTTATTATATATTTCTTTTAGTGCATAAACAATAACGCCTTTCTTGTAAATTAATTTTCTAATTATTATATCTGCTATTTCAACTAATAATAGGTAAAAAAATATTTTTTACATAGTTTGAAGACAGACCCCTCAAAACGTAATACGTATTGTGAATTTAAGTTCAGTGTAAGTTTATTGATTAACAATGGAAGTTAATTTATACCAAACCTTTAGTATTAATTGTTGTAATTAATCACGATCCCCAGTATAATAGGACCATTCGCCATCAACAAAATAATCTTATTCGGAATTACAAATGGCCTCCGTGCCAACCCGATTATTTAAGACTTTCAGTACCTCGAAGGTTCATCGCTTTGGTCCTATTTTACCTGTCAATAAAAACGTATCTAAGAATTCAGATTTCTATTGAAATTAGACAATTAGATAATCGAACTATTTGAATTCAATCAAAGCTTAAGTATTAGTTATTTATATCAGGAAATCCTTCACATTTAAATCCATACCAACCAGCCGTCAATCATAAATAATGTATAATATATTTTGTTTATTTTAAAAACATAACTGCCTATCATTTTTTGAATGAAGTCATTGAAATAAAAAAAACTCTATCGAAAGGAATACCGATATCTGATAGTATTTGCTAAATTATTGTTGAAAGTTTTAATACAAAAATATATACTTCCACTCTAAGTGTGCCCATGATGAGGGTGTAAAATCTACCACCACATATTTAAATCTTGTAAAAATCCACCCAGCACGATAAAATAACACAGGGTGGATTGATTTATATCATATTATATATATATATATATATATGTTTTTTAATCTTTATTTATTTAATGGCAAATAAATACTCACACAGTACACCATGAAGCTGACTAATCTCCACACGATTTCCTTTTGCAGTTTTTTTTTTACCTGCGAGTAGAAACTAAATAAACAAAACGAAAATAAAATGTCGAGTGGTAAATCTCAAAGACCAGAAATGAAGACCTATTTCTTGAATCTTTTTGAAAGTGATAGTTTTTAGCTCAGTTTCTGTGAATAGTCTATATATTGTGTTTTAGGTTTAAATGTTTTTCTTTTCTTTTTTTAATATTAAGTTCACAGAATGTTTAAATGTTTTTATTTTCTTTTTTAATATTAATTTCACGGAATGTTTAAATGTTTTTCTTTTCTTTTTTAATATTAAGTTCACAGATTGTTTGAATGTTTTTATTTTCTTCTTTAATATTAAGTTCACAGATTGTTTAAATTTTTCTTTCCTTTTTTAATATTAAGTTCATAGATTGTTAAAATTTGTTTAAATTTTTATTGTTTAAATGTATACTATGTATTGTTACAAGAAATGTACTATTTTTTTTATGTACCGTCCCAAATGAGTTTTCTCGTACAACTCCTGGGAATATAATATCATAATATTCATGTCTTATATGTTTTATTAATAAATAAAAATAAAAAAATAATAATAATAAATAAGTATTCACTCGCCCTAATTTTACCGTGCCCTGTGGATTAGGACTATACATAAAATGGGCCTATCTCTTACATACTAACACGTTTAATAGTAATAAAATCTTCTACTACTACTACTACTTCTACAAATATACACGAAATTTTAAATTTATTTACTGCCGTACCTGCCGAAATGAAAAAATTTTTTTTTTTTTTGTACAATACCAAATACTAAAACATTTCATTCAAAATTGAAAAAACACACGAGACTCGCCCTGTTCTGAACTCCACACAGTAGAAAATTATGTTTCCTTCAGAATAAAACATCAACTTGATTAGATAATACAAATGAACTTAAAAGGAACTCCCTCTCTGAACATGACTTTTTACTCTATTGGAGAGGTAAAAACATTATTATAATTTATGTATCTACATACCATATGTAATTTTATTCTTATTTCGTAAACCAATTTTGATTAACAAAAAAGATAAAAACTTTGCGATATATTAAGTATTTTGATGAAAATTAATTTTAAGGAAAAAAATAAGTTACAATAAATTGATCTATTCTGCATCGTTTTTTTCTCCTTTTTTAATAAAGTTATTTTACACCGTTGTGTGCGGATCGTATCTCCCGTGTAAAAAGAGGTTCCATTGTATTGATATCAGAATATTTTATCGCCGAAAGTACAGTTTTTATATAATTAATAGTTTGATCATCGAATTTTTAATATATTCAACAAAATCAATTAAAATTTGATGGGCAAACAGGAGAGTATAACTTTTAAAGAGAGCAAAAAAACGTTATTATGAATTCAATTATTTAGCTACCCTACTCATATTTTACGCAATGGGTTATTATTTACTAATCATTTCATCTGTGCAACCATACTCTAGTAATTTGTATAAATAACAGAAATATTCCAGACTTCGTGAATCAAAATGAGGGACAGAGATGAGTCTACTTATACTGCTAGAACTAACTTATACTATTTGTACCGCTCATATAAATGAGCATACTTATATTACTGAGACCATCATGTTCTATTTTCGTCACTGAAAATATGACACAAATGCTCGTCATTATTTTATTTAAACCAAAGTTTGATAGACACAAAGGTGTTTATTTATGTTTTGAGTGGTAACGTGGGACGAGGACGGCCAAGGAAGACGTGGCATGATTGGCTAAACCAAAATCTTTTGTCTGGTCATGTCTATAGCAGGCAGAACCGGAGGAGATGCATAACAAGGAATGTGTAAGAAACAAGGAATGTATGCCAGGAAAAACGTGTGTGGCGGTCCATCCTCTCTGCCTACCCCTACGGATAAATGGCGTGATGGTAGTAGTAGTAGTAGTTTTGGTTAAGAAGTCGTATAAGTGTTCTGTCAATACCAATTATGCAGATATACACAAGGAATATTTTCTCACATTAATCGTAAAATGATCAAAATACAGTTATACTGTTAAATCAGTCCATCAAAGATTCATCTTTCAGTATAATATTGTTCACTTATAAACTGTTTCGTCTTTGTCCACAGATGTCAGTACGGGGAAGATTCAGAGCCGCCCAAGACGTGCTGCGGGGCGGCGGGCGCGCGCGTGCTCGGGCTCAAGTGGTTCATCGTGCTGGTCGCGCTCGCCGGAATATGCTGCGTGCTCGTGGGCACCGTGCTGGGTGCCGTGCGCGCGTCTGGACGTGCGCATCTCACGGTGCTCTTACTTATGATAGGTAAGCTCACATTCTTTACAAATTATGCGATGTTTTATAAAGGTATTTATTTTTATTTTTATTTTAAATTTCATTAATAAACCCTTACGGGCTACACACATTTAACAAAATATTTTTACAACAATATTTTGAGTTTGTCCAAATTTTTGTAGACAAGGACTGGATTCAACTCCCTGGGGAGCTGTTTATATTAACATATTACAACAGAGATGAAGAACATTTTAGAGAAGGTAATATAGATATTTTCAGGCGTTGCCTAGTATGTAGGTGAAATAATTCAATTAGATGAATGTCACCCGCATAAATAAAGGTTTCAGCTCTTTAACTTCACAAACATCAACAGATGAAAGAATTGAAGGAATATAGATGTTCAAATATAGGCAGAATGGTGTATGTTACACAGTGTGTAAAGTGGCCACTTAAACCAGCCATTGACAGGTCATAAGCCTTAGACTTCTATATTACCCTCTCTTAAATGTTCTTCATCTCTGTTGTAATATGTTAATATAAACAGCTCCCCAGGGAGCTGAATCCAGTCCTTGTCTACAAAAATATGGAGAGTGTAAATGTGAGTCGAGTATAATTGATAAAATTAAGAAAGGGTCTCTGAACTGGTTTCGTCATGTAGAACGAATGGACGACGAAATAGTGGTAAAACAAGTATATATGGTGAAAATGAACGGTAACGTGAGACGAGAACGACCAAGGAAGACGTGGCATGATTAGATATATCAAAATCTTAAGTCTGGTCACGTCAAAAGCAGACAGAACCGAAGGGCATTTATGACAAGATCTACGAATGTGGAAGAAGCTAGGAATGTATACCAGGATAGACGTGTGTGGCGGTCCACTCTCTCTGCCTACCCCTACGGGGAAATGGCGTGATTTTAGTAGTAGTATTTTCGCAGTGTGTGCCGTGTATATAAATAAATATAAAAACATCGATAAGCAGGAATATCTGTTGGTTACGGGGATTTTAGACAAATTTAAATCTTCACTGCGTCCAATGTTTCAGGTTTCGTCTTGTACCTGATACATTTAGATGTATACCCTTAAAGCACTCAATTAAAAAATCACATGCGAACTTTCAAACTTTGTTCCGATTTCTGTTACCCCTATCAAAATATTCCTCAATTATTCGACCCCTCTTCGTCTGCCAATCAAAATTTATTATTCATTAAAATTTTAGATCCTCACATGACGGGCTCCACACAGTTTTCAAGTGTATTAAATTTGCAAACCCTAATGTAACGAAGCACCAAAGTTATAACTGCCCTCATAATCTTGCTTTAATTGATTCCTTTACGATTTAATTAATTTCCTTAACTATTGATAACTTAATTAATTTCTGATTGAATTATTGATACTCCGTCCGACCGCCATTTGAGGTTCTGGTGCTCAATCACATATGTTCAGCACTTCGATTAAAAGTTCTTACCCAACACATATCCATAATATTTTTTTATCGCGTTGGTAATAGGAAAATATCACTTTTTTTACATTTTTGATGTGATAAAGGTCTATGAAACACTCTCCAGTAAAAAAAATAAATCTAATTATTAGTAGCATAAAAAATATTTTCATTTTTTTATTTTTTATTATTTTTTTTTGTTTTTTACAATATACATTCTTATGTACCTTTTGGTAAAACAGAGTATTAAAAAAATAAAGGATAATTACATAGCAATGAAATACATATTAATAGTAAAAATAGTAAACAAAAAATCCCACTAAGGCATGGCCTGTTCGTGGGTATACAAGAAAATGGTAATGAATTTTTGCCCTTATAATAAATAGGTAGTCATAATATTTTTGTGTAACATAAGAAAGAGAAAATAAAATATTATGTAAAAGATTATTTGGTTTTTTTTTTATAGTAATTAAAAAAGGAAATAAAAAATATTTTAAAAAAACTTCATATTAATATTCCTTATTATTAAAGGGCAACTAAATATATCATAGAAAAAAAGAGTTCATATCTTTAGTTTGAATCCAGGATAGTGCGTGTTTTTTAAAAGAAGGAAAATTTTTAAAGTTTGGAATCAATGAAATATTATCAGTAAAAAAATAATTCAAAATTATGCATGTCTCTGTGCGAGCTTCGTTTTAAAATGTGGTATTTCTAACACACGATTCCTTCTTTGACTTGATCTATTTGAATTACCTGTAAATAAATTTTGGTTCTTAAATACATATTTCAAACATTGAAAACAATATATTTGTCTTATTGTCTAAAAGTTTATCTTCTTGGAACAATTGGAAAGAGGGAAAGGTGCGACTTTTGTGACGCATTATTTTTAATATACATTTTTGAACAGTTTCTAATGGTTTAATATGGTTGTTGTAAGTTCCTCCCCATCCAATTATCCCATAGGAAAGCGATGTCTGTACAAGTGCATAATATACCATTTTAATAGTATTTACATCATCATATTATGGAATATAAAATCTAATAACCAAATTTTTATTAAATCATCTCATATGGAATCTTTCAAGCTTTTCTATTATTTAATGAAATATGTTTATTCCTTCTTATAAATTTTCTGTTTTAAGCTGTATGATTCCACAATAAACAAATAAATTACGCGGAACAAAATGTACGCCATTTCCTTTTGCCCGTTTTCTTAATGCGTAGATTATGTAGGTAACTACTATTTTTCGGAAAAAAGGCTGTTGGATTAATCTCGGCTTTTCCTAGCCAGGCAGAGTTTATCGATATGTAGTGCCTACCTGTGTAATACATAATAATATCTAGTCATGACCATAAATAAGAATATAGCTTATTGCTAGACCCTTTCGGGGTTTTTATTGCGGTTAAAATTTATCCTACCGATGTTAACGATTTCATATGCTACACATTTTACCTAAAATGTTGTAAGAGATTGCGATTTTCTGTATCATAGATAAATATCTTTACAGTTGGGTAAATTACAGGTTTTGGTTCTATTGGTGAATAAACTGGATTGAGTAAATATTGTTGTAATCTTTTTAATATTTTGAGGATGTTTATATAATCTGTATTTAAGGAGAGGAAGTAGGCTAGTGAGCACGGGTGAGTTAGGTATTTTATACGATGCACAAAAACACGTTTTTCTTAGATTGAAGTCTCAACAATACCTTAAGCGACGCGACGTCCATTCGGGTCCAATGTTTACCTCGAACAAACAAACAAACAAACAAACAAACCCTCACGCCGTAGGCAGAGATAATAAAACGTTATATCACTCTGTCTTTGCATACAGAACTCGCCTCCTCTACATTCATACATCTTGTCATGCACGCACGCCAATTATTCTGACCGTGCCATGTCTTTCTTGGTCTTCCTCGTTTTCTGCATACGTCTACATTCGCATCGTAGATCTTTTTAGCATTTCTTTCGCTGTCCATTCGCTCTACATGTCCTAACTAACGCAGCATCCCTTTCTTTTTTGACGATAATTCTTGTCGCAGTATCTCGACATAGTGCACGAATTTCGACATTTGTGCACCTATCATGCACCGTTTTACCACACGTTCACCTGAGAGATCACATTTCTACTGCAAATGCATACATAAATAACCTTCTTTCATTATTGTTTGAAATCGTCGTAGACCTTTGTTACCAAGAATTGCAGGTCTCATCTCGAACTATTTCGAAAACCTTACCTCGAACAATTGATTTTTCGCTCGGTTTACTCCTTATGAATTCGAAAATCGCGCACGGCTTATTGAATTTGGCTAATATATTTATTTTAGCACTTGTACAATTCAAGTTCACTTTTTAACATGATGCCTTAACACTAGCCAAGTGAAATTTTCAGAGTTACTTTTCCATAAACAAGAGTAGTTTTTAAAATAGGATGTAGAAAAACTTTTTATGTAAAAGAAAATTTTTTATAGCCCTTAAAAGTTAGTTGAAAAATTAAGTTTGCATATTTTTTGGAAAAGATTATTTTTTATTTGGAATTAATTCAAATAACGACTCAAAACTGTATTAACAATAGAATCACTATGTAAAGCGCCCTTGAGGTATTTTATTACGAAAATGGCGCTGTATAAGTTATCCATAATAAAGTAGGATTAAAGACCTACTATTAAGCTACTTGTAAAAAAATAATACTATCGTAGACCTTATAGTTTGGCTACGCTTGGGACATCCAGCCTAAAATCGGATTTTTACTAAAAATTCTTAAAAATCTGCATGACTTTTAAACGATTGAAAATCGCTGAACATACATTGGAGTTAAATCGATAGGCATTGAGGTTCTCCATCGCTCTGCCACCGATGATCCACCCTCCCAGTTACAGGCTTTATATTATATAGAAAGTTTTTTTTAAAATTAAGTTTAGTTTTAAATCTCTAAATTAACCCATTATCTTATATGCAATGCCGGGAGCACAAGACAGTGTTCCTTTGCACTTAGGTATCAACAAAATACATCAATTTTGAAACTTTGTATACCTAATCGCTTTAAGCACACTATATCCTACTGTAATTAATTAAAGAAAGGACATCCAAGAAATTATTTTACCTTGAACCTTTCCCATTAAACGATTCAATTAAAACTTGCTTACCTACCGTTTTAAAACCCCATTAAACCCTTTTCATTCCAATAAAATATATCCCATAGGCAAAACGTTCTGTTTAGCGTAATTAAAATTTAATACGGATGAACATTATTATGCTATAAACAAACATGGTAACATTATTTGATTTTTATTTTAGCATAATAAATATATACTTTTTATTTAAAATTAAAGCTATTGTATGATATATGTATCATGTAAAACGGTGCTGCATTATTATGTTGGTACTTATTGGTAAATATCACTATTTTTGCCATTTTGGATTAATAAGGGTCTATGAAATATTTTCAAGTAAATATATTTTTTTAATTTATAATTTTGAATTCTCGTGAAAACGCTTCATTGCATTGGCCACTTCCCTTATACGTCACGATTCGCATTGAATGTTGAGGCCGTCGTATATTATTTCATCCACGTTTATTTACATATATTAGTGATTTTACAACTATTTTTTTGTGTATTATGTCTGGAAGAAAATGTAATAAATAATGCATAGTACCCGGATCCTTCGTAAAAAAAAACACGCGACAATAATGGCCCGAACAAATAGTAAGAAAAAACGCCAAACATGGTAGACAAACATGAATATTGACGTCATGAATATCACGATTGGCGGCCTCCGTGGCGTAGTGGTCAAGACGCTTGACTCACGCACGGAAGGTTCCGGGTTCGATTCCCGGTGAGAACACAAAAATTTAAAAATGTGATTTTTCTCAAGCCTGGTTGTTCTGTAATGTAATTCACCACTGTAATTGGGCCTCCTGGCCTGTTGTGGTGCAAAAAAATGAAATGAAATGAACGATCAATCATGGCTCGTTTTCGTTAAGGCGTATTTTTTAACCATTTTATTTTTTAAATTATGAATAAACACATTTTACCACAATATCGGTATTCATTGTATGTGATATTTTTCTATTTAGCCACCATTATTTTAGGTACCTACCTCCGTTGCCATAGGGGAGCATAAACCATCAAGTTTAAAATGTTCAAAATCGTTTTTTAAACATTATTTTATAGTCTTTATTAACTGGGAGGCAAAAATTATTTGATATTTTACTTATGTTTTTTAAACACAAAGCTCTTAGCCTCGTGGAGTTAGGGATGCGTTATTATTTTTTTTGTTACATGAATCTTTATATGAATGAATAAATAAAATAAATAAATAACCTTTCCGATTCATGTATCTCAAATTCGTTCTTATTGATCAATTCTGTTCATATTTTTTGTGTTCAAACTGTTCCTTGTTATGATATGTAATATTTGTTCCATTGAAAGGATATGTTTAAATTATTTATTTATTTTTTACAATGAAGTGTATTGTAATTTTACTAGTCATTAAGATTTATCTACCCATATATGCATATATATATTTTACTGTATCTCTTTTCTGTTAAATAGGCGCTATCAGGTTTTTGGTGGGTTTTTTTCTATTAGTGCCTATTTTAATTCATGTTGGAATTCTGTAAGTTTCGTCATATTTTTATTATGACAATTATCATTTTATGTTATTCTTGTACATATTTGTTTTTTGTCTGTTGCTCGTATTCATATTGTTATTCCTTTCTGTCATTATGTTTATTATAATTTGTAAATCCATGTAACCTGTTTTTTGGCCGATGTTATTATGTTTTGGTAGAAGGCCCTAATGAAGAAAAAAAAATTGATGCTCTTGTTGATTTTTTTAAACTCAAATCATATAATTTGATTAATATTAAATACAAAACCGGTATTTCTTATGTATCAACTCTTACTGCCTCCACTTACCATGGAATCACTTCTCTACAATACCGCAGAGTGTGTGCGGACCAACTACTGCTTCACAAAATTATGACAGGAATAGTTGACGGTACGGAACTACTTAGTTTAATAACAATTCATGTGCCAGCCAGGATTTGTAGACGATACCACCTGTTTCATGTACCAATAAGTAAAACATCGTATGTTAAAAATGCTTTTTTTCGTTGGACTTTTTCAGTGTACAATACAAAATTTAAAGACATAGATTACACAAACATCTGTCTCTCATCACACTCTGTCAGATTTAAAATGTACACTAAAAATGCATTATGTAACTTTGTAGACATTATAATAATAAATATGTACATCTCCCTTCCCCTCCTTATCCTCTCTTCAAGCATCCTTGTCCTAATCCCGCCCAATTTACTTACTGTTCTTAAAAAAAATATAAAAATATTTGATTATTTAAAAATATTTAAGAGTACATGAAAATAACATTTTTGTATGTATAAACTTATATGTATTTATTTAATATGGAATATATTTTCTTTACTAGCTTTGTATACTTTGTGGAAATCTGTTATTAGTTCTGAGTTTATACACTATATCTGTTTGTTTACTATAAATATGTATGTAGAACTGTTGGTTTACCAAATAAAATAAAATACTTCATATCAGTATTAATCAGTAATAACTATGCAGAAATACCTACAAAACCGCATATTGATGTTATTTAATTATGTTTATTTGACAAAATTAATGGTGAATAGTGGATTGTATTTTCTGACTAATTTACTTAATGTAGAAGCTAAATGATTTTTCTCATTTTTGTAAGGCTGTAAGAGACATGTGTGCCATTATTGAAAATGTCTTCTTTTACAGTTTGAATTTAAGCATTTAACATTCACTGCTTAATAATTTCTATTATTTTTAATGTATCCCAAATATTAAAGAAAATACTTAAAATATTTATTTCGTCTTTAATTAATGAGATTTTACGTAACATTTTACAACATTGTGAAACGCGTTTTTCTACAAAAGACTATCAGAATTTTTATTTTACGGGTTAGCATTATTTCATTTTGTTTTACGATTTGACAGACGGTAAAAAGTTATAGTCGATTGTCATAGATAAAAAATAATTGCCACGTGCCTATTTCTATAGTTATGACAGCAAATTCCATAAAAAATGATTTGGCATATTATACCTTTTATTAAAGGCTTTATTTTATGTGAAAACAATAAAATAAAACGGATTTTATCGGCTATCAAAATACATTTTGTATGTGATTCGAAGATCCGAAATTCGCGCTAAAGTATAACATAACTTTTGGTACCAATGTGGGGAATTCGGGGTTTTGCTATGAGTAAATATGGCGTTATGTTATTAAGGTGAAATAGTTGAACTTGTATTTGCCAAGCTTTACTATCCTGATAATTTTCCTGCAGTGTAAGGCTTTTACTACAGAATTGGACGACCCTAAACCCACACCATAAATTCTCAATGTAGGTTGCCTTGCAATAGTTTTATCTAAACGATTGTACCTATTCGATGTCAAATTATGGCCCATGTACAACTTGCCCCGTTTCGCAATACCAAAACTCGGATACCAGCGGAATTTCAATAATTCAATTTAGCATAAACTTGCTCCGGCTAACGTCTGCCATTGCCATTTATTAATACCAGCTATTAAAACTTCTGCTCACATCACGCCATTTTCCTGGGGGTAATCAGAGAGGATGGAATACCACACACTTATATCCCGGCGTACAATCCTAGCATCTTACATTTTTATCTCGTCGTGAAAGCACTTCCGAGACATGGCTTTTAAAATAAACCAGATAAAATCAGACCAAATTTAAGGTTTTAATATAATATATCTGATCATGACAAGTCTCTCTTCACTTCACTGTCCTATATTTCCACTCACACAATGGCTCACCTTTTAATTATTCTTTCCTCCCGGTGGAGGCCTCCATGGTGTAATGGCTAAGACCCTAGACTCACGCACGGAAGGCTCCTCTGTTTCTCTTTTTATTCCGTATAATTTTAATTGTTTTCTAGTGTATATTCGAAATTATATAACTTCAAATTACTAAATAAATATAACAGTGTAAGTCACTCTTCAAGCACAAGAGCTATTCTCTTTTTTGGAAACTTACAGTTATAAAAATTCTGAAAGTAAATTGTACTAGAAAAAAAACATGTTTCATTTGTGTAACTATATTATTTTTTTAATTTTTAAAAAATTCCGCTCCACTGAAATTCCTCATTAAGTTCAGTGAGTCCTTCCAGTTAACTATTTACGTGATTATTTTTGAGAAATTCTTTTATGTTCATTAAACATCTTATTCAAATTACGTACGCCAACGTGTCAAAAGAGTTCCTGCGGCTTTCAATCCGCTGTAATCGCACCGCAAAACAAGAAACATCTGGTTACAATCTAGAGCCCAGATTCCGGCTCCAAACCCCGAACCCTTGCCTTTTTTGTCAGTTCACCGATTCGGGGGCTTAGTGCGAAATCCTGATAAATAATGCGGGGCGTGTGGCGCGCCATACATTCCACGCTGATACCATCGCTACCGAGAGGGATTTCTAAACTAATTCGAAACATAGATAACTACACCGGTACCTACCGTAAAACAAATATTTATGTTTGCAACATTTTTTGTTACTCAGATTCTATTTTTAAATCATTGACATAGTAATACCATTCATGACATCGTTTTACAGTCACTGGCAACCTATCGTATATAGTAGGCTGGGGAGGTTGCACGGCGTCTATCATATTATCTTTATATATATAATTCCTCTGTACGTGTGATGTCACTGAACTCCTCCTAAACGGCTAAACCGATTAACGTGTGGTTTTCAGAGAAATGAAGATCTTTGCGCTGTGCGTGTTCGTAGATATTAAAATCTTCAATCTAATATGTAAAAAAAAGTAAGGAGCATATATTTTTTATTTATCGATCTACCAAGGTTGCTTTCGAGGAGAATGCATTTGTAAAAAAAATAGAAAGATGTTGTTTTTTGTGTATAAAAAATGTCGTTTTTGAATGTTTACAAACAGCATTTGTTTTTTGTGGATATTAATCAGACCCTTTCCTTAAATTCCTTATAATTTCTACCCATTTATTTCTTTTTACTTGATTTTTGGTAATACTAAAAAAATATTAAATTCAATATATTTTTATAAATCGTTTTCCTACATAAGTACACCCCTCTGTTGGTGAAAAGACCGGAGAAAAAATATTTATTTAATGTTTTGGAATTCAACAAGTACCTAGGTACCTACTTATCAATGAAAAGTATTTTTTCAAGCTAAAAGCAGGCAAGCCAACGTTCTCTCAGGACAACGTCTGTCGGGTCCGCTAGTTACAAATATAATTATTTTTTTGTTATTCTTGTATATTCACATTATTTTCATGTTTGTGTGCATTTTGTTATTCATTGTCCGTTCTGTTTTTGTTGCTTAAATATAACTTTTCGATGTTGTCATGTTTTAGTAAAAGACCCATGTAAAGGAAAAAAATATATATGCATTCTTATGATTCACCCTAATGTTTTAATTTTGGCTCCATTTTCAACGAGTTGTATTTACAACAATAAAATAATATTAAAAAATTGGGAATCAAGTTTGGGTGGAGTGGGCTTTGAACCTCGGACCTCTGATCCATAAGTCCGCAACACTAGCGGCACTAGCCACGGGACCACAACCCCGTTTGTTTTTTCTTAGGTACCCCACAATAAAAAAAACCCGTTTTTATTCATAACAATACTACGAGTCTTAAAAGTATATGCAGTGGCAGTTAATTTTGATGAATAAGTATTTGAACATTGGTTTTCTGTCACAAATGCTCATGTTTTTTATTATATTTTAAATGTAAAATT
Organism: Micrasema longulum; assembly: GCF_059751315.1. Classification (NCBI taxonomy): domain Eukaryota; kingdom Metazoa; phylum Arthropoda; class Insecta; order Trichoptera; family Brachycentridae; genus Micrasema; species Micrasema longulum. Next base: position 48,295 of record NW_028279465.1, on the reverse strand, counting down.
ATTTTATACTCTTTCTGTAAAACATTAAAATGAAATCACATTCTTAAGTATATGTTTTACAATAAATAAATAAGTATTTTACTCCAAACATTCCAATAAACCTTATATTTCTCGTTTCCAGGTGTAGGTTTAGTGCTGGTGACAGTTAGTGGCGTGGCGTGGCGCGCCGTGGGGCGGCGCCGTGCACGCGCGGGCGCCGCGCGCGCCGCTGCGTTGGGCCCCGGCGGCCCGGGACGACGCGGGGGCGCGGCGTGCGCGCGGGCGCACCACCCCTACGCGGCCATGCTGTACCCAGAGTTCCACTGCCGCCCCCCGCCGCCCTCCTACCAGGCGTCCATGCACGAATACAGATTAAGGTAAAACTGTTTTTTTTTACTAGGTGGCCCCATAATGATTCTTCGCAAACTCCGGATTAGAAGTACAAGATTCGAACTCTACCACAACTTGGGTCCAATTTGCAATCTGAGAGGTAAACGGTACTGAAATATCGACATTAACGAGGTCGCTGATAAATTGGCGACGCTGGGAGCTGAGACCGCTCCAATAGGCCTAGAGCTGTACAGTGGGTTGCCCAAATGTGCTCCTCGTAATAAACCTAGGTTGTGGGCTCTTTTGAGAGCATAACGTTCTAACAAAAAGCATCTGGTCAGCACCATGCGAAGGAACTCTAAAGGGAAACTCTCAAAGGTTTTCATTTGAGCTAAACAAAGTGAGACTTATCGCTAAAGTCGTTACAGGACGCTGCAGGTTGAATAAACATCTTGCTAGAATAAACATTTCTGAGACTTCTAGAAGTAGGTTCTACAGTGCATATGATGAAAGAACATACGTATTATATGTGAACGGGATGCTTTATATGTTTTTTTTAATCCGCATCCTCGAGGGGCCACTGGTTTCACCTGAGGATGTTATAACGCTCGTCCCCTACCTGAAACCCAATTATTTAAGGATCTGGACTTGGAAGGGAGATTTTGCAATGATAGAACTCTCGTCCTCTACTCAGTAGCTGGCTAGTAAAGAGCCTGGGCTCTTTAAAGATCTGGGCTTGGAGGGCGAGAACTTATTATTTATGGGGTGGGAACTCATCACAATAGATGTACACTAGAGTGGGCCGATGATGTATGAAGTTTTTTTTTTTTTTTAAGACATCAAAGTGAAAGGGGTCTAAAAAGTTTCATTTTGAATCACATTGAACGTAAAAATTATCTAAAAAAATATTCCATACTACTTTTGGCCCTCAACCGAGGTTTGAAGTTTATCACTGTCTGAACATTTTGTTAATTATCTATAATAATAAAATATTTTTTTGTTAATAAATATATAATTTAATCATATTACAAATTCGTTTTATAACTACCAAAATGCAAAAAGTTTACACTCCGCGGAACTGATTCCGTTGAGCGCCTGGCTAATATTGATGAAAACAATGGCTCAGTAAAACAATGCCACCCATTTATTACAAAACAAAGTGCAACTCACGTCCGTAGATACTTATTAAATAAGGTTTAATGCACATTATAAAATTTAATTGGACTGATTTTCTTACTTTAATACGAAATGACAGTCGGTTTAGCACAAAAAAAATACTTTTTAGAAAACTTCAAGCTCTGGTTGGGGGCCAAAAGTAGTATCGAATATTTGTTTTGATTATTTTTGTATTCCGAGTAATTCAAAAGGCAACTTTTTAGACCCTTTTCATTTCAAAATTAGGAAAAAAAATATCGGCCCCCCAGGTCACAGTGACATGAGAAATTTATATAGCTCTGACTCCCAATTTCCAGAACAAGAATATACAGTTCTTCCAGAGAAAATAGAACTGAAATCCTCCGAAAACCGGAGTACTCTTAGGAAATAAAGAAGATTTCTTGATCACTCGATTGAGTAGAGATACCTACGCCTCAATATCATCGGGAGGGCTGATATGAAATGTTAATTTTGAAGGTAATTTCACTGTAATATTTTATGGTTTCTCGTTTCTGGACTGGATCTTAAGAGTAAAACAGACCTTACCTTCACATATTAATTAATATTCGCTGCAATTGCAGTAGCAATACAGTGTTCTATGCACCACTAGGTATGTATAGGGAATAATTATGATAATTTCTGTAAATTATAATAATAAAATCATTATTTTTTATATATTGTCTTTTACACATAAGAATACTGGGTTTATTCTTGGTGAAATTGCAATGATTTATTGCTGTTTTTCTCAATCCTGGGTGTTCTGTAATAGGATATTTTCACAAATCGGGAATAACGTTAAAAATATAATATTTATTTAGAGCAGATTTTTACGATTCTAATTATATAACTATCAATGTATTCAGAACAAGTTTTCATTTATAATTTTCGAGTTCAAAAATGAGGACATATAAAACGCCTTGCAATTTACATGACGTCATTTTGACGTCTCGCGTAATATCGCCGACTGCTCTTCTAATAAATATTGTGTACAAGTTTGGCGCCAAAACGTCATACATGTTGTTTATCCCACACGACTGAGAACGTCTCGTTTTCAAGTAATTCAAAATATGCATACTTAAAATAACCTTTGTAGAAAATTTATCTGACTTCGTATGAAAAAAAGATGCTCATTTGCTTATTTAAAAATTAAAATAATAATAAAAAATGTGATAAGACCCTATTCACCACTTAATCTGACATCTTGACTGTTGAGTATAAAACATTACAAAATCTCTCTCCACTACGCTTAAATCCAGCACCACAAGATTTTCTATTATGAAAATACACCAAATGTAGCCAATATGTGCGGATGAGTGTTATCATTTTTCTTACTTTAAATTTACAGATTACTTCTGTTGGATCGTGCTGCTTCCCCTCCCCCAGTTGCCTGCCCCCCTCCAGCCTACAGGCCTCGCCCTAGGTACTAACCTAACATTTAATATCTATATTAATTCAAAAACAATAAAATCTGACTACTATACTACTATATTTTTCAAAACATTGTTTTTCGCAAGTTCAAATATTTAACGTGTTTGGGTTTGCAGCTTGGCATTTAGGACACCACAACAATGAGGAAGTTTGGTGTTTTTATTTATTTGTTAATAGACCATCAAGCTAAGCCAAATATAAATAATATTTTTAAGTATCGCATTATCAGTGCTATGATTTTTGATTTATGAAGTTTTGTAATTTTAAAATTCCTCACTGTAACTTTGAAATCATACCACCCACAAAGTCAAAAGTTCAGGGTGGTGAGAGTTTCTGGCAATCATAAAAACAAATTATTTGTACCCGCTCAACGTCGAAACACGCTTAATGTCTAAAAACATGACTGAAATCAAAAATTGACATTGCAAAGTAGTTCATTTTTGTAAATTTTTTCATACATTTTTGAGAAACTTTGCCATACAGTTAAATGCTCCAATTTTTACATGTAAAAAAACATAATCTATATCCAATTTCCCGTAGAAACTTTACCATTAGACAAATTGTGTTTAGTTTAGATACAAAATATATTATGTTGTTCTTTTTCTAGGGGTATCGCAGGCGGGGGCCCTCCATACACAGGTCGCGGCGCCAGAGGGCGGCGGAGGCCGGAGCCTCGCACCCCGGCACCTTCACTCTCTGCCGTAGTCATCCAAAACATCGCTCTGGAGCCCTACGACGATGTAAAGTACGACGACGGGCCAGAAACCGAGCCCCCGCTAGGGGACTCCAAAGGGGAGGAACTTCAGGGAGAAGGAAACCTCGTCACCATTGTACAAACTCAAGACTCCAGCCCCGTCATCGTCACAGTGTCCGGATCCATGCCGGAAGAAAGGACCAATCAGACGCATTTGTCTGAAATAGATATCCTAGCGCATCTGTGAAACAACGAACTGTAGATATTGTTATATTAATGTTTTATTTTCAATTGTGGTTTGGATGTTTTGTTTAATATGAGCCGATGATTGGAAATTACTCCCATAATCAAATTTATTTTTAAATACATTGATCGACATCTGTTGGACATCTCAGTTGAAGAAATAATCAATCACCATGCTATCAAGTTTGATACATAAATGCTAGTAAATCATTTCTTATTTGTGGAACATAATTATGTAACTAATTTCATCAAACATGATGATTTCATAAACTGGGTTATCTGATCGAAGTTACATTTGCTTTAAATTTTGTATCGTCTTATTAATACAGAAATACTACATAATTCATGATTCTACTTATGACATAATATTTCACCTAGTAAGGTGATTATCTAACTCAATATTCATTTTTTGGTAAAATAATAATGCTCAGGTTCTAATTTTTGTTTGTAAATATCTCTTGTTTTGCAAATGAATACTAGATAAAAATTGAGATCAAGTTTATACCGCAGTATTTAAACATTATCAAAAGTTCAAAATCTTTTTTAAAACTCTATTAGAATCGTACATTTTGTTTAGTTTTTGTAATTGATTAGAAAGTCATATTTTATTGGTAAACTTTAATTATTTACTTAACAAAAACTTAGCTGTATCAAATTTGATTACTGATGCAAATAATAAATTTAGTAGTCATATTACACCAACTGATTTAATGTCATCCTCATATGTTTAAAGAAAAGTTGATACACCTAATTTAACTTCTCATTTTCATATTATTAGGAAAATTATTTAGGTTATTGGACTGTAGTTCAGTGCGGATTTGTGCATAACTTTATATAAAATGTATCATATAAAATTTAAGTGTGTATTGTTTTGTGTGATAAGCTTTACTTACATAAAATTTTAATTCAAACTGGACATGTGCCTGCTATAATAATATTAAGAATGGATTATAATTATGACGTGTATAGTTGTATGTGTAATATTTGCTTTATAATATATTAACGTAGAATTAAGGAAGCCAAAAGATGTATAATTATTCTTAAACTTTACCTGACTTGTGTACGAGGCTTTACCGAAACTCCATATGAATCTTTGTTATTATTCAACCCAATATTGTAAAGTTCTTCTGTTAGTGTAATAATGAATATTTATCTCACTTTCTAGCACTAATCCTTCTACAAACTTTCATATTTTCTTCTTAAAATAATTTTCTCTGCCTTTATTTGTGATCTTAATCAATGTACATATTGAAAATTTCAATTATCGTAAAATGTGAATGCGAATTCATTTGATAAAATAATAATATGTAGCATAAACAAGTTTAAAACGACACATTAAGATACGGCGCAAAATAAAAATCTATGATTATTGGACATTTGGAACAAGATTAATTCTGCATCTTCAACAATATAACTTTTTTCTGTTATATGTACTTACAAATTGTATAAAAATAAACTTTTCTTGAACTTAAAATACATTTCAGAGTAATGCATACTTGGATAAGTATTTTCCATAACATAAAAATACATTATTGCGCCAATGCTAGCTGTACAGGGGGGTGTACTATTATTGAAAAAACAAATAGAGTCGAAAGTTTTGAATCCCAATTTGCGAGGCTTGTGGAGTTTACAAATCTATCCATCCACCGGACTTATAAATAGGAGATTTTATTCTTTACTTATTCAATACAAATAAGTATCAATTATTTATTTTTTTCTAGATAAATTTATCTTTTGCCCAAAGTCCAAACATAATTGTTATATTTGCGAATACACTTAAAGAAATACATAAATTATGAAATTCTTCAACTTACAATAATTATGTTGAGAATCTAAAAATCACCTCCCATTTCCTAGTAAAATAGTTTTAAATACTTCATAACATTAAAAAAAAAAAACAATAACAACTTAGCTATGTATTGAAAAACAGTGTCTGCTTAACAAAGTAGTTTTTGTTTTATCCCTTTTTTAAAAGTTGCTTTGCTTGAAGAATCTTTCCTCTTTGCAGTCTATTTAAGCATCTGATAACTTATCTCTCCACTAAAATGTACCGGCAAAATTAGTATTTCTCTTCCGTGGAAATAAATAATTCGTTAAGTCCTTACCTACACAACATAGCTTTGTAATTTAAAACTAAAATCTATTCGCATTCAGTCTATTTATTTGTTTAAGGATACATTTATTTAAACATTGTCAACTAGATGTTGTGGTATATTTTTAAAATTGTTTTAATTTGAAATCAACCTTAAAGAATTAGTAAAATTTGTCTAAACAGGGATGATATGAAAATAATATAATCATGTATTGTCACAGATTAGATTTTTTCACATGTCCCACATCATACAAGTTACTGGACGTTGGACGATTATAATATTGTATGTTCATTATATTACTCTATCTTCAAGTTTGATACTGTGCTAATGCAGTCTGCGTTTGTTGGCCATATTATATTTTTATATTCGATTGGCAAATATCATCATATCTTGTTTCTAAATGTGTAAACCATTGAATGTTTTTCTTTTGTAAGTAATTATTTCTCCTACTTTTAAGGTATATGATAGTGTAAAATAATTTGATAGTACATAAAACGGCACTGTAGAAAGAAATGTTCAAATTGGGGTTTGATAAATAAGTGTGGTAAGAAAAGAACCAGATTTCATTTGATTATTTATAAATTGATTACTCGCCAAATTGTTAACCCTTTCAATATTTTACATACATGTATATAATAAATAAACTGATGAAATTCAATCGAAAACACAGTTGAATATTTTTCATTGAAATTTGTGAATCTTGAGAAGTTAATTATTTATTGTTGAAAATTGATTTACGGGTATTCAAGTATATTGTTAATAATGATAAATTAGAAACAAATCGCAATGAAATGCCATCCGAGAGTTTTTCTGTGACGGCCAAACAATACCAGTATTTGTGCAAAGAACTTTTTATATGAAAAAAATAATTGGCAGTCTCGTAAGGATTGATAATATAATTTGTTTTCTTTAAACTATAAAAAACATAAAAGTACTTTACAATAGTTTCTATAATTTTTATTTACCTTACCCTGCCATGCTTAAACTCATGTCCCCAATTTATATTGTGTAAATAATGTTACAAATCTACTGAATAGTCTTTATTGAAGAAATTCATAGAACCAAAATATATTTATAAAAATTTAAGAATGTTTTAATTTTTATTCACTACCTTTTTTCCACCTTATCTTGCTCCAAATTATGTATACATGAATCATTCAAGTGGAAATAATAATATTCATCCCCAATCCTTCTATTCATTTGGATAAGACGGAAAATGCAGAATTTCATTAGAATGAATTAGAAATTGTACCGGAATAAAAACTAGTAGTAAAAAGGAATTAATTCTTTCAGTAGTGTGTTTTAATCATTAAAATAAAAATGGAGGAATGAGGAACTTCAGCCCTATGGAAAATTGGATACATAAAATATTTTCTTACGCGCGGTAAAAATTAGAGCACTAAATTGTACAGCAAAGATTCTTGAAAATGCATAAAAAAAATAATAGATGATAAAAACAAACTACTTTGTACGCAGTCACTAGTTCATCAATGATAAGAGAGCTGTGAAAGGTTTCCGGTTTACGGTAAGTTAACGGACCAAGCGGCAGAACTTTCCGAGAAGAAGCGGAAGAGAACTTGAGACGTCACACGCGGAGTAATTTCAGAAATACAAAACTCAAAAAATCATAGCGCTGATAATACAATACATATAATTTTTTTTAAAATTTTTGGCTTAGTTTAATAGTCCATTTAAAAAAAAAAAACATTGAACTTACCCATTATTTCAACTTACCAATTTAAAATAAATCAAATTGACCTGATGAATTAATTGTAAATTCAAAGAAGACCAATCATTGGAGAATTGGAGAAGATAACCACATTCTGGTCCTCTGCCTAAAACCAAATGTCCAAAGCCCCAGGCAGCCAAAATAGTCATGTAATAAATAAAATTAATTTAATTTAAAAACAATTTTTAATATTCATTTTTACAACAATATTGTGTAATTCAATACAAAGTTATTTTAAATATCATATTTTATTTCAAGAGTGTTGTCACATCACTATACAGCTGTTCCCTGCTTATGTTGTATGGACAAGTGCTTATACAATCACCTTAGGCAATTTAAATCAGAAGTCAGAACACAAAATTGACAAATTGATCTACTTACTGAGTCCACTAGAACATTGATTATTTTTTCTAAACCTACGGCAGACTTATAAATATACATTTTGCGGGGAAATAAAAAAATAGAACCGCTTTCAAAAACCTAAGATTTTTATATGGTGTTATTTTCAAGTCACTAGTTTCGTAAAGCAGTTAACTCTAAATTAACTAAAAAGAAGAATTTAAAACTATGTATTTAGATCAAAGTTATGCAATAAATTATCTATGATATTTTTAAAACTGTTACTATGCAATATGTTGAACTATGTATGTTGGGATGAAAAGCGCTATGTTTGAATAATTCTACAATATTGTGGTGACACAAACCCCTTAAATGGATACCCGAGTAAGTAAAGGGCAGCGAGTGTTTTAATTTTGTTATACTTAGCAATGAATTTATTGCGTAAATCAGAAAGTGATTAAAATGGCTGGTCATGCTTTCAATGAAAAAATTTTGGATAATAAAACCGGAGATGTATGAGAAATATAAAACACAATTTTTCATTTAAATAATAACTTGAAAACAAGACTTACCCTTCTTTTTACTACTTATTTATGTAGGATATAAAATAAACAAATCAAATAAAAATGTATTACATAGTTAATACAATAAATGTATTTATTTCTGAAAGATTAAAACAATATATATATATATTGGTGTGGAATTAAAATAGATCGAGGTTAAGTTAGAAAATACAGAATGAGCTTAAATTGGTTTGTCTTTTTAAACTTATTGATAATCTATGATTTCCTTTGCCATCAATGTGAAATTTTATCAAAATGTGATTAAATTGGATTAAAATGATACTCTTGAATCACTATTGCAAGAATCTATTAAAACAGACAAATTTTGGAAAGAAACAAATACAATAAAATTAATTTTTAAAAAACTAGTGATCAAATTATAATTCTTAATTAATTAAAGGGGGATTTGGGTGAACTTATTAAGAAAAATATATCAAACAATCATTATAAATATGAACACATGAAATACGCTGCTGTTTAGAATATTAACAGCATGAAAGGTTTTATTTGTGTAGATGTACATATTATATTCATACATTTTTCATACAAACAAAAATCATAGGCTTTTTGTGGCAATATTTTGATTTTCTAGCATTTTACATGCTAAAATGTCATGCAATCAATTTTTATTAGTTATTAGATCACTGTACCAAAACCAGATGATTAAATAACTCATTATAACCAAAGATAAGTGCACGCTACTGCAAGGTTATCATTTTCTTTCTGTATTCAAAAATATTTTTTATCTACCCAAAACATAACGGCTAGTATTTCAGAAATGCAATTTTGAAGATATAGGACTACTACTGTTGCATTGATGTAGTGATTTTTCTTATGTATTTTGTTTTGAACATATTTTTGTATGCTTAATAAATTGTTGATTATGACTACAAAATAAAATTGACTAAATCATCTTAAAGCAGGATATTAATATCAAGAGAAAAAAACTCGCTATCTGAACATTTTTAGAAATGCAACATTTGATTGAGCATTCTTCATCAAAATTCACACAAAGCTATTTCATATTAATTTAAGAATGATATGCATCGGTATGATACTACATTTAAGTAACACTTCTTTTGGAGAGAAAATTATACATAAGCTTGAAAATTTAATTTTAAATAAATTGTTGCAAGACAATGAAGATTATAAACATGATCAAACTGATTATTACTATGGGTGAATTTTATAGTTCCATTTGGATGTCAATAAATTAATATTTCTATCTGGTCTCGGCGCAGTGATGCCATAACATGGGATTTCTCTCAATATAGTAGAAAAATGAAATACATCTTTATGATTTGTCAAAATAAACATGAGTGAACCCACGTAAATTAAAACTCACCATAATTGATTTTATGTATTTTGTACACGGATAAGAAAAAAAAATTTTTGATTTGATAGATGTGTGTCAATTATAGAGTTTTTATTATTTACTGTTGAATGAGGACTTTCAGTAAAATTTTAAAATTAACCGGTAAAGTTGCTAATTAATGATAAGAAATTTTCTAATTCAAGTCTGGTTAACTAACTTAGTCTGCATTTGTTCAAGCAAACTATTTGCTAAATAATTCACTATCAAAGAATTTGCCGTGCTCTATAGAATTGCAAGGCAGGCTCCCTGGAACGGGCATCTTTTTATGCTTGTTGTAAAATATATATTTTTTAAATAATCTGTTAGCTGGTTCGCAAACCAAGAAAGAGCACAGTCTGAAGCAGGGATATTGCAGATGTCTGCATGCGATTTTAAAAATCTTCATCCGCCTGTGGAGTTTTAGCGGATGGAATTCAGAGAAAAGTGGGTAGATTTTTAATATTTTTAAAAATTTATTTCAATAATTATTTGTACTATTTTTATCGGTGAAAGGCAGTACTGCCGTCACATGGAGAAAGGCCATAACTATGATTTTTGTCAAGAATTTGTTAAGTACGGATCTGGAATCAGAAAGAAAAGATAAACATTTGTATGTTTCGTCACCTCGACTTAAAAAACTCGCATGTCCACTAATGGTCAAAAATGATATTTTGGCATTTTCTGTTAGGATTTCAAATAATCTATATGCATGTAAAACTTGTATATTTGTACAAAAAAAACTTTGATATAATTCACTGAAGTTTACAATAAACTATAAAAAGATAACCATTTATATTTTTCTTTAGTGTTACAAAATAAGGCTATGTCTAGCTCAAATCTTGACTTTTGACAGAACGCTAATTTCTCCAGAATTTACTTTGATGTAGTAACAACCTCCTTCTTATGACGGCAGAGTAATGAAGGGGGAACAATCAACACTGAAACTCCTCACTTGACTTGTATAGGTATCAATTGAAGTGATTTTTTAAAGTAGCCTAAGTTAAAAAACAATGAAGTGATTTTTTCACTATGACATGTCAAAGTGATTTTAGATTCGAGTCATGCAATCAGATCAATCGAATACATCTTGTAATTTTCCATCAAAACGCTTATTGAAATAAGGATTTTTGAAGGCATTTTGAGGAAAAATGTGAACTTTTAATGCTTTATAGTATCAGAATTAGTGACAGTAAACAATTTTTTTTGCTGGTTGTGCAGCTTATAACTCTGGCATTTAGGTAAAGAGGTAGAAGTCTGTTTTTTACAAAAAGAAATATTTGTGTCCTTACGATTTACCCAAATATTTCCATTTTGGGGCCGAGTAATAATACGCCATCGGCAAATAGAGTCGCCCATACAGACAAAAACCATTCAACGACTATCCACCGAGCGAGCTGTAGGTACTCAGGTCGAGAATTGCAAGTGCAAACCGAAAGCATCCGTTACGCGTTTGTTGTTAAACTAAAAACCAAACCAAAAATTTGGAACGCTTTTGTTCTATGCAATAGAGCTAAAGGACTTCTCTTTAAGCGGGAGCGAATTATTGCTCTGAGTTTGACATACAATTTTGGGTGATGTTATTGGTAAATTGGCACAACTTATGTTGTTTCTTCTCATATTTGCTTTTTTCATGTTAAAGGCAATATTAATGCAAGTTACATATAGTTGTTTACCTAATAGTACTTGCGAAATATGCAAAATTGACCAATTTTATCATTGAAATATTGAATTGTCTTAATTATTATCTCTTCACTCAACCTTCTGCAGAGTGAAACTGCATACTTTACTCATTTTCTCTATTTTAGTGACATGTACCTCTTTATCTAAATGTCACAGTCGTGATTGCAATGACATTCATAGAAATTCATAAATTTTGACTTAGGACTGTTTGAAAAATCACTTTTCAATCGTAAATCTGCATTGTGGAAACGGTGTCGGGAGCGGCGGATGTGTGTGTATGTGTGTGTATGTGCGGCGCGGTGTCGCCTACCGAGCGGCGGGCTTGGCCTTGCTCTCCTTGGACTGCTTGTCTTGCTCGCGACGCCGCGCAGCCTCCTCGCGCTGCTGCCGCACGAGCGCGAGCCGCGCCAGGTCCGCACGCGCCTCCTCTGTGGCCCCGGCCGCATGCAGCTTCTGGTATGCAGCTGCGCCGCGCTGCCTCGCGATCTCTTCGCGCTCTCGCCTGAAAAAACATGTGCATTAGAAGCTTAAAATAGTGTAGGAACTACCTACAAATTTGTTGTTAGGTTCAGGTATTTTGTTAACCGAGAAACCTTTATCAAACCTTAATAAAGATGTTGAGAAAATACAGTTCAAAATTACCAGTATCACTATAAGATCTGTTTCTGTACTTAATAAATGTAAATTTGCAAGAAGGTAGGGTCAGTTATTTTTATTCTAGAGTATATTTTAAACTCTTGTGTGCCTATGATGTCACATAAATCTACAAATGTGCTAAATATTTGTATTTAAATATCTGTATTTCAAAATATTTTATCTTTTGCTTAATGTTATATAATGTTACAGCACAGTTTACAGAGGATTTTTTCAGCTGAGTCTTTTAAGAGTTAAAAAACATTTGTAACTCGACACAAGTTGGAAATCCAAAATAACTAATTTAACAATTACTATGGGGAATGATCAACACGAGCTATTATCCCCAGAATGTACAATTCTCTATCTACGTACATAAGTAGCATTGGAAACATAGCTGCATTAAAAAAGGCCACAATAGCGCATCTATTCAATTAAACGGTAAATAGATTCAGAACATACACTATGCAATACTAAAAATAATTATTTTATATTTCAATAATAGAACTGATTAATTACTATGATGTAACTACAACTATAGAAATTCACCGATCACCTCATATATGGTTAGATTCCGCGACACTACGACGAGACGACAACACAGCAGTGTGTTTTTGAAAATAATATTCAATATATCAAGGGCTTAATATCAAACAACACTATCGACATAACTGCAACTTTACAAGAGAGCAAAAAAACTATTTTTATTTTCTTGTAACTCCACAAAGCTGATCTTTTAAAACCTTATGTTTATATTTTATAATTTATTGCTCATTGCACATTTATTTTTCTAGTGGTGATGTTTAAATTTATAGGTATGGTTTTTAAAAAATATGAAAAATTGTTTTATGTGAAAGGTTACTCTTAGTGTTCTTTGACACTGAGTTTGACTATTCTTAGAAAACAGTAACTCTAACAGGTGTTAAAGTCTTTTGACACTAACAAGTTTATGAATTCTCTCTGGAGATAAAAGTAGTTAGTGTCGGCTGAACAATAAATTTAAGTAATAAATCGATCAACAGATGTATAAAATTTCATTAAAAATAAGCAAAACCCAATATTTTTTATTAAATGATATTTAAATATACTCTCAAAAATACACAATATTTTATATTTTAGAGCTTAGAAGGCTTCCGAGCGTTTCTTAATATTTCTCATCCATCATTGTTGGTGCGCCTTCTTCCAGAGAATTATAAAATGCGTGGTAGTACTCCGGAATAATGCTTTTTTGGCATAATTCTTTTAAATCTGCATATTTCTCCGGCAATATTTTTGATGCCCCAGTGTACTTTGGTTGGAGCATAAAATCATGAGCTCTTCCCGAGCAAGGGGTTCGGCGTTGTACTTTAAATTTTTTGAAATTATCATCATAGTCATATTTAAAATAGATATGTTGGTCATCATTTTGGAGGTAGCGAAATCACTACTCATCCACTTCACCTGATTACCCAAAACTGACAGATGAATGTACGAAGTACGAATGTAGATAGTAGATAGGGCCGCTTCACTATGAACAACGCACAGTTCATCTTACCAATGTTGGCATCAAAAAACGCTAAAAGCTCATAAGAATAAACCGTTGCAATTAAATACGTACTTTGTTTGTGTCAAAGAACTTTATGAGCCGCTGACGTTATTTGATACATTGATTTTTCATCTGACAAGAACGCTAACAGCTTATACAATCTTTTGATATTTGAAGGGGACATTATGTAGTTAACGTGAAACTTTAATTACGCTTTAAGAAGAATCTAGAAAAGATGGAGATAACGTTGTTTGACAATAATGTAGTCGAAAATGTAAAAAAACGTTATCCGGAAAGAAAAAAAAACCTTTTTTGTAGATAACGTTGTTTGACATTAAGCCCTCGATATGCAGATAAATACCTTGATAACTCGGGTTTAGGGGCATCACCGACTGCTTCATTAAGAGTGCTTAATTTTTTAGTTTTTTTCACAACCCTGTTTGGATTTTCAACTTCAATTAATCCAGATACACCTTTCGCCTTTCCAGTCTGCAAATTTACAATAATACATTAAAATTATATTGATATTTTAAAATACTCTACATTAAAAAAAAACCTTAAAAACTGAGAAATTTCATTTTGGTTTAACACAATAGATTGACTGCCGCTCTGCCAAGAGTGTAGAGCTGGGAATGCCGATTTTATTTTTCCTGCAAAATCTCTTTTATGTTTTGTTTATGCTTTTTAATAAAATATTTTACAGTTGAAAGTATTCAGATATGTTATAAAATAAAACATAGAAATTACACATTTGGCGTGATAGGCATTAGAATGATTTATTACATATTACAAATGCTTATTTTAATGTTACACACAGATATAATAATGTTCAAGCACAGTCTGAATCGATAAACTTTAAAATCAATCACGAAAATAAACTACTCACCACGATAGATATGAACTTTGTTAAAACATAAAAAGGACACAGTTTTTCTTGGTCGGAACATTGTTTAGGATGTTTCGCACATTCTATGTTAATTGGGTGGAAATTTAATGGGTCAAAACACCCACAGATAAGTCAAACGACAGGGATATCGACGGTCCCAACATATAATATAGAATCTGCATTTTACGAGGTTTACAGGAGAGCAAAAACAAAGATTGATATTTTTTTAAGAAGCTATCAGATACTGTAGAAATAGAAGAAAGAAAGAAACAAACATGTGTCTATTGTATTTCAATTTCAATAGACACATATTTAACAATTCTTCGATGTTTTTGCTATACTGTAAACTCTACTCTACTATAAGCTCTACAAAATTACCAAGAATGACTTACCACCGTTTTTCATAAGGCATTCGATATAGTCTGCTATTTGGCAATAAATGTAAGAAATATACTTACGTCTTCATCATCAGAAGATTCTTCTTCAGAGCCAGACCCTCCGCTCCCCTTGGCCGCAGCATCCTCTTCTTCACTGGTACTCTCTCCTCCGTGCTCGGCCCGCCATCTAAAACAATCATAAATAAATTCTTTAGTCATTAAAAAAACTATAAGTTACGGACTCCCGGCTGCAATGATGCTCTTTTCAGCATCGAAAGACATAACAAGCAGAAGCGTTTGTGAAGATTTGAGACACGGCCATTCCTTAATAAGTCACAATGACGTATCAGAGGTAGTATTTTACATAATTAGAATAGCACAGGTTGTAAAGATAATAAATGGAAGGCCTACTGACTAATGTAGTCCGGCTTCTCTTGAATGAATCTGTGTTTTTTTCTGCACTAAACAAATATGAAGAGTAACCTATTACAACAGAGATATGGAAAACATTTCAGAGAAGGAAACAACAGGTCATAAGCCCTAGACTTTCATATTTCCTTACCTAAAATGTTCTACATCTCTGTTGTAATAAATCCCAAGGGGGTAAAACCTAGTCTACAAACATTTAGACAAACTCAAAATATTTTTGAAATGCGCAGAGGTTCATAGCCGAAATTCCCTCCTTTTCCCAACAATACTCGGATAAAGATAGACAGAAAACAAAACCTATAGGAAATAGAACTTGTACATATATGCGTATCAATATATATATCAATGTTTTGTTTTATAATGAAAATATAATAATATGCCAACTATATGTTCATATTTCAAATACCACTGATTTTCTCAAATTGAATGGTTTGGGTAGGAAGAAGGAAATTCTAAATTTATTGCAGCAGAGAGGGAAAACATTTTTGAAAGGGGAATATGGAATTCAAGGCATTTTAGGGGCTTATGACCTATCATTGGCTGTTTTAAGTGGCTTATTTTTTTATTTATTTAAGCATCATGAACTTCACTCTCAAATTAAAACATAATGTAAACGGGGGCTAGATTTTTTATCGTCCATGCGCTCTGTAGCTGCAAGACGCATGGCAATCTAGATCCTATCTGTTTTAATTGAAATAGATGGAAACGGGGAACTAGAATCCCAATCTTCCAAGAACTCCGTAGCTGCAAGACGTGCTGAAATATTTATTTATTTATTGTACAGTGCCCTTGAGGTGATTTTTAAAAAAATGGAGCTTTATAAATTATCCAACTATAATAATATAATAATACTGCAACTCCTAAATAAATAAAATATTTAAAAATGTTGTCCACAATCACAAGTCAGTAAGAAATAATATCGATACACAGCTTATGCTATCAAAAAAAAGGAAAAAAAAACTACCATGTAACTTAAATCAGGTTGTGGTCCTGTGGCTAGTGTCTCGGACTCACGGACCAAAGGTTCGAATCCCCCTTGACCCCAACTTGATTCCATTTTCCAATAGTGAGTTATTTACAACTCGTTGAAAATAGCCCTCAAAATTAAATATTTGGGTAAATCATAAGAATGCAAATATTTATTTTTCAAATTAAAAAAAAATAGTTTGAAAATCAATAAGATGTTTAAACACAGGCAGAATGGTGAATGTTACGCACAGCCAATAACAGGTCATAAATGCCTTGTAAATGCCTAGACTTTCTGGTTTTTTCAGCTAACGCCTCCCAAAAATGAAGTAAATTTGAACCAACATCTATAAATGAGGTAAAAAGGATTGTTGCAGCATTACCCAACAAACAATGTATACTAGATCCGATTCCAACATGGCTATTGAAAAAATGCATTAACTCCATTTTTAACAGACTTATTCAATACTTCCATGGAGCACAGCATTGTTCCAAAAGCCATAAAGAAAGCGAATGTAACTTCTCTCTTTAAAATTCCCAATTAGATGTGGAAGATCTTTCCAATTTTCGCCCTATTTCAAATCTTCCCATCGTATCAAAAATATTAGAAAAAATAGTTTCTCATAGGCTTAATTATATCGAGCAGAATTAATTATTTTCAGAAACATTTTGAAGTTAACATCCTTGAAAGACTTTTAACTCATTTTAATAAATCCATAGCATGTGATAACAAAATAAATTATTTTAATTAAATTACAAATTTAAAATAATCACTATGTAAAGCGCCCTTGAGGTATTTTATTACGAAAATGGCGCTATATAAGTTATCCATAATAATAATAATAACTGTGCCTAAAGGCATTTTTAGTGTTCCTGCTCAATTTAAGTATGATTATCTGTGTTTACATATTACATAGAGAAGTAGTAGTTTGTTAAATAAACTTTACTTCATTTTCTTATGATACATATTTTTTAAATATTTTATTGCCTACAGCATACCTTGTTTGCCAATTTCGGCCCTTTAAGTTGAGTTTTTCAAAATAACAATGTTAACTTTAAAATTAGGCGATATATTAATTTAAATAACGCTTTGTAACAGATTTCCAAATCTTAATGGAAATTACGACAGGGTTTGAAGTAAATTATTGTATTCAAACATCTATTTTTGAATGTGACATTCAAGCATTGCACAATGGCTCTAAGAACAATATACAAATTAATGAATTTACGAACCTGCGTTTCTTCTCTTCTTCCTTTCGTTGTTCTTCTAATTCCTCGGGATTTGTGAATCGTCGATTACGTCCTTTGTGGTTCAGGAACTTTCCTGTAAACAATCGCAATTATAGGCGTGACGAAGCCAAAATAAATGGACGCCAAACAAAACACAAAAACTACGACGCAATTTAAATTAATCTAATTAACTTCTCTACCCCGATCATAGTCAAGAAGATGTAATATTATTAATTAAAAAAACACACAGGTTGTATGAAAATGTGCGCAGCTTAATGCACAATAGAAATTGCACAAATCTGCACATACAAATAGTTTTTCAATGCAAAGCAACTCACCCTTTGGCATGTTTGATATATATTTATTTATCCTATCTTATATTACAAATTATTAGTATAAAACGATAATTTTTCATTAAAAAATCTACAAAGCTAACCCAAGCACGATGCTCAAACCGGAGATTTTTTCAATGACGTTTACGTGCTGCCGATTATCCGTTCTCTTGTTCTTAATAATGATACCATCACAAAAAATGTAAATTCGTATAAAGTATGCATACACGCAACATTTATTTACTCCTCTGACCTAAATGCATGAATATATAAATAAAGTAAATTTGTAGGATTTACTACGTTATTCAAAATGTTTTCTTCGTTAAAACGCTAATATAAATGGAAGCAAAACTAATTTAAGAATTATATTTGAAAGGAGTGTATAAAACTTTTTCATCTAAGTTTTTATTTTGCGTTTTGATTTTTTAACTGGGGTGTTTTAATTAGTTTCGAGTTTTATATTTTAAATTTATTTATTAGATTAAGTATTTACAAATGTGTTAGTACTATATATAAGTTAGTGTATTAGTATTTAATACACTTTACGTATAACTTATTTACAATATAATAATAACCGTTTATAACTAGATGGATACAGAAAATGTTAAATATATGTTAATTGGGTGGGGACAAAAGAGTTGGAATATGAGTAGGAAATGAAATGTTTATATCAGAGAAGTCGGTTAGGAACTAAGGATAACAATCATTTATGGGGCATAACAAAAAAAGTATTTTAGATCTTTATATTTATTTATATTTAGATCCTCAAACTGACATTCGCACAGGGCAGAGTCTTGGACATGGATACTGAATATGTGAGAACTATTACAACAGTGCTCAAGGCGTACTTTGCACATGAAAGATGTCTCAAACCTGTTCAGAATCATTTTGTACAACCAAGGAAAAAAACTTTTATTGGAAAACCACCTTTCTGTAGCATTTGGTTTCAGTTGGGGAAAATGTCTTCCCTTGGCTTTTGGGAGGAAGCTACCTACTCAAAATATTATTGTTTTGTGTGAAGTATCTTCTTCTTCGACATTACGAGGAGATCAGCTAGTGGTAGTTAATGGTAAATTACTATAGGCAGAGTTCCCGGAATGGACCGCCTCCTTTGGTAACGCGTCCACCTTATCGTAACTGAAAATTCCTCAATGGTTATAAGGATCCAAGACATAACAATTGTTTTTATTTGATGCCTCTGATGACTAAAAAAGACATCGAATGTCCGCACAGGGCTCTTCTTAGGGATAAGAGGATAGAGGGGGGTTTGATCTTTTGTAGGGCACTCATGGAATCCCAGGATAAGAAACTTGCTGTATTATGAGCTCAAAGCAAATTTGACAGCTTCTCGGATTGAGATACATTCTGCTGTAAATATAGACACATTTTTTGCAATTTGTTAAATCTTTGAAAGTCGTCGTCTTCACAATACATAGCCGCACCCATGTGGGTTGACAAATCTGACCAAAATCCATCTGTGTAGATTATTTTCTAACTATTCATTTTGACGACAAAGTGTGTATAGATCACTTTAGTTGCATTAGTATGACCATAGAGAATCAATATTTCATAGAAAAATACGTGACAAATCCTCCATTCACATTTTGTTACTGCGTTTATGAGTGTCAAAAGTCAAAAAAATATTGTCAGATTTTTTTGCTTTGTTTAATTTATAATTATTTTGTTCCGTGTAATGGTACTTTAATAAGATAATTCTCATGTTTGTGTGTCGTAAAATTATTTTGCAACCTTGGTGTATTTTTATATTTCAATGACAATGATTATTTTGTATTGATTAAGTTTCTCGCAAGGGTAGAAATAATGTTATCGCCACATTCGTCATCCTACTTCCTCCTAGTCCTTGCGTCATTTTGTATAACTGGCACTGAAGAATACACAGTAGATTGTAATACATTAAGACTAGGACAATATATCTGCCCGGATCCGAATACAACGTTTATAGATCCTAAAACTCAGCAATTGGCAGGATGCACAAAACAAAACAAGGCAGAAGGTAGAGATATGCTATTTATTATATTACAACACACGATGCCGATAAGCCTAAATTTAATCTGCTTTCATGACTTCTTTTCTAGTTTGGTGTTTAGCAGCAGACGGAATTATTTGTGAACAGACAAAAAATAATACTTTCAAGAAAGAAATGCCTTGCAAATGGACGTAAGTACAATAGCCCGTATTAAATTATTACCAGCATCTCTTCTTTAACCATTTTCAAATTCCTGTTTCCAAATTTGTTTACGCTGTATCTGTGGTATATCTAGACATTGTATTGGTGGCACCAGTAATTATTAAACTAATTTTCTTTTTGTTGAAACTGAAAAGTGAACTGAAAACTCAACATATTCTTATTTTATTTTCAAACATTAAAGCCTCATTATTATTACAATTATCGCTTATTTCCGAGTTTAAGGGCTATTTTGTACTTAGTTTTATTATTTGATTAATTAATTTTAATATTGAGTCGAAAGCACTCGTCAGATAAAAATCCTGAATAAGAAAATCGAGTGGAGGAGTCTACCTCACAGTGTAGTCTCTGTGTCTGGCTGACTAATGGTCAGCGTGTTTGCCTACCATGCAAGAGGTCTCGAGTTCGATTCCCAACATGGTCGGTATGAAATATTTATTTAAAAGGGTGTTTTCACAATAGAATATTTCATAGTACCTGAACTGGCACCTTTGTATTTATTTTATTTAAGAAGGTAGACATGAACAGAAAAATATAAAAGGAAAAATATTGAAACCCACTAAACCGCGAAACAAGCTTGTCAAGACTGATCATCTTACTTTCATGTAACAAAAATGATCAAGATACGCTGCGATTGGTGCACCAATGCAGTGCCCCATGCACCATTAGGTGCGGAAAGGGAATAAGGAATGAAGGAGGACTGTACAGTGTTGTTTTTTTTTCATTGTTCACATATATTTACAAAAATTCTTTTATGCGTTAACCATTTTCAGAAAATAAGGTTTTCTTAAAAGAAAGAATACTAACACGATGTGTATTGAATTGTTGTGTTTTCTCTCCTTAGGAACGGATATTCCTTAGAAGTAGCTCTCCTCCTGTCTGTGTTTCTGGGAATGTTTGGTCTGGACCGTTTCTACTTGGGTTACCCGGCCCTCGGTCTCGCTAAGCTCTGCACTATGGGTTTTATGTTTGTAGGACAACTATTAGACATCATTCTCATAGCTTCCCAAGTAAGTATAGCTTACAAATTTCAACAACTTAATATTTTTATTATTCATTTGTACCTCTTTTTAGTAATTTATTTTCGAACTATTTAGTCTTTACATATCATTAAGTACTTTTAATACAATATAATATGCAATCTTTTCTAAATGTAGACGTTTCTAGCTTCAGTTAAATAGTGAAAAGAAAAAAAGGAATAACATTTTTTTTAGTTTTCACTCAAAACTATAAATTCCAAGGCCCGGATTACAATAAGAAGTTAACATTTATCTACAAAGTAAAATTATGTTTTCTGTATGAAAAGCAGAATATGCGTAAGTTTTTTTTCAATTATAGGTTACCGATGAAGATACTTTAAACGTTCATGAAAATATACTCATTTTAGTACACAAATATCGATTTTTCTTTATAAACAGTCGAAGATAACTTTGTTAACTTCCCATTGTAATCGGGGCCCAGGTGTCTATCAATAAAGTTAACTCCAATTTTTTACCTCAGAAAACAGATAAAATTAAAAGGAGTTATTTGTATAATTAAAGTTTCAAAACATATGCGTGATTTAAAAAAAAGTATCCATAAATATAACTAGCAATATGTGTGTATAAATTAATTAATGTCTATACTAATATTCTATGGGAAAAGGAATAAAGAGAATGGAAACGGGGAGAGATTAAGGAACAGTAAGGAGAAAGATATTTCTTTGGGTGTGATTTGAAATGATTCTACAGTCGAGCCGCATAGACACTATATGAGTTACAGAAGAAGGAATTGTGGATGGGAATCAAGAGGGTGCTTTGAGAATAAGTATATTCGTAGTACTGCCATTTTAAAACTGTTCACACCTCTCCCTCAGTTATTTCCTAGTCTCGTTGAATAAAAACTTACCTTTAACTAATATAACAATAAAATTTCAGGTAGTGGGACCAGCAGATGGCTCTGCGTACATCATTCCGTACTTTGGAGCTGGAGTTCAGGTTATCCGCAGTGACAACAATACCTTCCGATTACCACAAGATGATTGGAATAATATCACATAAACTCACCATGAGTTTAATAGTTAATTTAGCATTATTTAAGACTGACTAAGATAAAAATCGTTAAAATAAACATAAAATAGAAAGAAAAACATTGTTTAAGTTGTACTATTAAGACTGAATAATGATATTTATTTATTTCAACGTGACTAAGGTTATAATTTCTTGTTTTGTACTCTAGGAATTTATGAAATACTTCAAATAAACAATAACAAACAAACCATCTCGCAGTTCCTCCCTTGAGGTTGGCAGAGGATAGTCATGCCATGTCTTTCTCGGTCTTACTTGTTTTCTGCATCCATCAACGTTTGCATTGTACATGTTTTTAGCCGTTCTTTCGCTCTACATGTCAAAACCAATTCAGTGGCTTTATTTCGTAACTAATTTGTATTGTATGAGAGGGAACGAGAGTTAAATACGGTTTTGATCGCTTTAGAGTAAGATGTATATATGACGAACGAACTTGCGAAACAAAATTGTGACAGAATTATCCTGCAGAAATCCGTTCTCGATTTTGTCAATAATGCTTATCTCAGCCTTACTATTAAATAGCTTTTACTAATACGTTCATAAAAAAATGAAATATTCAATTGCAAATTATTGAAATATTACTCGAAATTAATGTAGTTTTTAAAATAAAAAAATCAAATATTCTTATTTTACAAGTTTAATTACAATATATATTTTCTATGACCTTTCATCTTTCTGGTAACATTTTAATGCATTTTTCAAAAAAATTCATGGGCTTGACTCGAAATATTCAGTTATGCTCTTTTTCACATATTAGTGTAATTTTTTCCTTCCAAGAAATGTTGCATCGAACAAAACAGGCGGTTGTCCAAAGGAGCAATGTCTGAGAGTATGGTGGATGTCTAACAATTTTTAATCAGAGACTTTTGTGATTTTTGCCTTATGCGGGCGAGTGAGCAGGCGAGGTGCTCGTCGCTTAGCTCGTGGTATCCATTTACCGTGCCTCCAAACTTTGCTGATTTTTTCAACACCTGTTGAACACTTGACCGTGAATATCCGAGGGTTCTCGCAGTTTTTTCAATATAATGAGTTAGATTGTTTTCAATTTCAGTAGCCAGTATAACTTCAACCACTTTAGTCTTCCACTTCTAAAGATATTCTTCAAATCGAAATTTCAAAAACCATCTCCGATACTTGCGATCGTCCAAAATATCCCCTAATACATGAACAAATGTCTTTAATGGCAACCTTTGCTTTCTCTTTCTTCAAAAAATTACATAGCATCAAATTTCGTATGAATTCTTCACTCAGTTCGAATTGACTAACCACTAGCGCGGTCGGAGCACAACTGACCATTAAAACGGATGACATAAACAACATTCATTTCGGGTACCCGTAATAACCCAATTTTAATAATGTATGTAATTTTATTTGCCTAATGTGAACGCAGAACACATGTTAACAAATGATGTATTTTTAGGCATCTACTTGTTTTGGGTAAGAATGAAAATATTTAGCATTCATTTATTTTTAAGCCTTAACAAAGGAACGGTCTTGTTCTAAAACCGGTCGGCAGATTAAATTTATGTAGCGATTTTACACAAAGTAAATACTTAGTTACATTATTTAACAAGGAAAATCACTAAATTAATGCTTCAAATATTCATTTTACTTTTAATTAGTTCAGATTATTTATTTCAGGAGGAAAGGAAAAGCATTGATTTTTCCCATCCATCATTATCAAATTATTTTCAATTAACAATATTTTGAGTTTGTCCAAAAATTTTGTAGACAGGGACTGGATTCAACTTCCTGGGGAGCTGTTTATATTAACATATTACAACAGAGATGAAGAACATTTAAGAGAAGGTAATATATATAATAAAATTTGGACAAACTCAAAATATTGTTGGTAAATCCACCTGGTCCATGAAGAAGTATAGAAATTGTAAAAATATCATTTTCAGACGTTGCCTAGTATGTAGGTGAAATTTAGACAAATCTCACCCGCATAAATAAAGGTTTCAGCTCTTTAACTTCACAAACATCAACAGATGAAAGAATTGAAGGAATATAGATGTTCCAATATGGGCAGAATGGTGAATGTTACACAGTGTGTAAAGTGGCCACTTAAACCAGCCATTGACAGGTAGCCCTGTAGATGCCCGGGCTTCTATTTTCAATTAGTTTAGATTATTTTTAACTTGCAGTAAATTATTGTATATGCACATATGAAGGTACGGACATTGGGAGAAAAATATTGCGAGAAATTATGTGTCAAGAAAACAAACAAAAAATCTTATTTTATAAAATTTATTTCCAATCAAAACAATATTTAAAAAGAACTTGTTTTATGGTGTCAGTTCTTTTCTAACATAGACTTAACAAAGTGACTATAAAATTCCAACTACACGTAGATATGTATATATAAAAGAAATATGTAGGTAAAATAATTACGAGTATGATTCGATATTTGTGCTATTATTCAATCTTACTACGTAATGTTCAAAAATATTGAACTAATTGTAAAAACAAAATTTTAAAAAGCAATATTTAATTGAACAAATGTATAATTCAATTACCTTTACATGCTTTATGTGAAAGTTTATAAAATGTGAAAGTACTTTTAGATTAAATTACTTTCTTCCTTTACTCATCTTTACATAATATACGATCTATTAAAAATTACATCATTACAGTATATTTGGAATTGTAAAGAATAGAAAAAATATAAAACAATATACATATTTAAAAAATATTTGTATCTTCAAATAATTTAAAAAAAGAAGTGGAATGTATTTACATTTTACAAAATGTAATTTTGTTCTTCAAAGAAATATTTGTCACGCATACAATATGAAATGAGATTCATTTTATATTTCATAATATAAAAATAACTTAAGATAATATAAAAAAATGGAATCGGACAATGAAAAATGAGATTCATTAATATGTATAACACAACTCGTTTAAGTTTTAACTACTTCAATAGATAGTACAGTACCCTAAGTGGAATATTTTTTTCAGTATCTTATAATGTGCAAAAATGGACAAGTATTTGATATTTAAATATATAAAAGGCACATTATAAAAGCACAATCGCATGAAGATATTTATTTCGACTACAATTGCATTAATAATTGATCGATGACAGAAGATTATTTTTGTATTTTATTTCATTTATGCTTGGTCTAGTCATGAAAAAATGGTGATGTACGCTTAAAATTACTTAAATAATTTTCCTAATATTAAGAATAGTACAAAAATAATACAAAATGGACGGACTTATATCGAGAAGTAGAGAATTAGATTAAAAATATAAAAACAGAACATATTAAAATATAAAAAAAATCTTATATACTCGCTCATTATACATAAGCTATGTAGTTAATGTACAATTTGATTTAAAATTCAGAGATTAAATTTTATTTTTCTGAAAACAAATATTCATAAAGGACGGATATTAAGTTTTAGTGGTGTATAAGGCACTTTGTCAATAATATTTCTAGGTACAAATAAAATTTTGTAAAGTTTGAAAAACTTATTCCGAAGAAAATGTTTACCTAAATTCAGTAATTTATTAATGGAGGAATAACAATATTATATTACTAATCATGCAAGTGTTTTTCGGAACGAAACCTTAAACAGGCATTAGGTACATAATTATCATGAAAAATAAATAATTAATGTATTTTTTTTTTTAAAAAGATTTCCGAGAGTAGTTACAAGTTTGTAAGAATGCAGGACAGACAGAATGTTAGTATTGAAAAATCTGTACTAGATTATTTAAAAACTGGCATCTCTTTTGGATTTAGGATTGAAAAGTCCTAAATTTAAACATTATCATGACCTTGGTCTTAAAGAAACAATATGAAATTATTTATCAATACAGACAATCTGAATTTTCACATATTTGTATAAAATTTTGTCAATACCTCGAAATTGTACACAATTATTAAAATTTTACACAGAAAATTAAAGTTAATAAATAAATCTCATAGGTATCAATCATTTCTTTATGATATGATTTCATAAAAAATTATAACCTGATGAAATATGATGTACATAAAAAATATTTCTCTTGGCCTACTTTAACTCTTATGTAGTAATGTTCTAACTGCGAGTAGCAAGCAAGGTCGTAAGTGAATGAGAATGAGAATGTGCGGGCTCTATTTTATTGTGAATTTATAAAGACTTGATGAAAAACAGCTCTTAATATTATTTTTGAAAGGAACGGTAGAGAGCACAAACCATAGAAGACAACCCCGCCGAGTGGTGGTATGAACTACACATCATTTGGCCAGTTGAAAAGAGCCGCTGAGGACCGGAATGCATGGAGAAGGAGATGCGAATGCTTGCTGCAAACCAATCCCAATCTTTATAGGACAGTGGCAAATATTTATGCCATATCATATAAATGTCATTTTCTTTGTTAATATTTATCTTTAATGAATTTTATATGAATCGGGTAGTATTGCGGACTCGAGGATCAGAGGTCCGAGGCTCGAACCCTACTCTACCCCAACTTGATTTCCATTTTCTAAAAGTGAGTTATTTACAACTCGTTGAAAATGGTCATCAAAATTTTAATATTTAGGTAAATTGGTCAGTGGCAAATATGCATGTTTTTATAAGTTTTTGTCATAACGCACGTGACAAGTTTCGCGCTCAAGAGGCGCTAAGAGCCATATGAGGAGCTTAAGTGACATTTGGCATCAATTTGATCTGAGTATGTAGTTAAATGTTTATTTTTTTAAAGTCATTAAAAAAAGTTTTAAGCCACACTAACTTAACCACCAATATGAAATCTGGAAGCTAAATAAATATTTAAAAAACTGCCAAATTTGTCTGATCTGTCAGTTTACATAATTTATTTCCTTTTCATTTATGTTAACAAAAAATCTTCACATTAACCATAGTATTGGTCATTTTATATTAAAAAAATAAAAGTTGCTCGAATTCGTCTGGCCCTCAGCGCCTTATATAGTCACATAAATATTTTCCACTGTCCTATAAAGGGTTAATCAGAAAAATAATATTTCTCCTCATTCTTTCTTCGCTCTGATATTTCCTATTCAGAGCAGCGCACTAGCCGCGGCCAGCAGGAGCGCAGGCAGGATGAGGGAGTGCGGGCGGAGGGCGGGGGCCGGTGAGGTGGAGGGTGAGCAGTCCGTGAGGCGGTGTGCCCTCATGAAGACCCTGCCCAGGTAGTGGGAGGCGCTGCGGTCCAGGCCCGTCAGGGGGCGCAGCTGCCGGGCCGCATCGGAGAAAATCAGGTCCGAATACGGCGGCGGAGAGATGAACATACTGAAGCTGAGGACAAATAACACATTTAAAAAAAGTTTTTCTGTATGTTTTACAAAATCAAGAAATTACTAAAAAATATTGTCCTTACCTGAACTCATCAGGAGCAGTAGCTCCGTAGAACTGTTGAGCATAAAGGAAGAGGTTTGTGTACGCCTTAATCTCAGTTTCATTGTGGCCATCGCCCCCTCGGGTTACCATGGCGTTGGCGGGAATAGTTCCTAAATTACATCGCTTAAAATCACTCACAGATGCTCGAGTACCTAAGGAAATACATAATATATCAATTTTATATTTGAAGCAATAACTATAGCTCTTAAAATATAGCTTGATTAGAATGAAAGTTGTCAGAAAAAGTGACGACATAACTTTGTAGTAACGTCTTAGAAGTGATTTATATTGACACACGAAAAATCATTTGTAATTGGTATGTTAATTTATTTTTTTAATACAATGCTTGACATATAAATCAACATAAATATATAAAATCAGCTTTAAAACTAAAATATACCTAATTATTAACGAAGCTCTTACAAGGTAACATCATTTTGCAAAAACGTTAGAGATGGGACAAATTGATCAAAGTAAATTGATTGAATAAAAAAATAATTCATTTGATGATGTTCGCGAAAAAAGTATAAATGTCTTATTTTTTGGTGAATAATTGTATTAAACACACTATAATAGACTTGTTTTTGCGTTTTAATATCAATTTTCGGAAACAGAGTTTCATGTTTGCATGAAAAAACTGATAAAATCGATTTAATCGGTACATGATCAGTGATCAGTAATTTCCCATCACTATTGACATTAGTTTGGCAGCTGTCATTTTAATCAAGCTAAATTTTAAGGACTATAACTTTGTGGTTATTCATTATAATTAAATAAATAAAACAACTTTGTTTTTAACCGCTATTTTTTTCCACCGACCGGTTTCAAAGCTAAACAAGCTTTTTTTCTGAAAGTATACTTAACAAATGAATTCTCTCAATATATGCTGCCAATAAAACTAATAAATCAAGTATTTTATTCTTGAAAGCATGGTAATAAAACGTAGAAATAATATTGATTCCATATGTATGTTCGGCATACTAAATGGTATAATCGATGTTCCATCATTACTGGGACAAGTAAAATTCAATATTCCGATTTGTAGGTTGAGAAACAATGCTTATGATTTACCCAAATATTTCAATTTTAATCATACAAGGAAACGCGTTATGACTTTTTTTTCATACAAACGTGTTCCCGTATTTTCGAAGTACTGTTTATCGATCACCATAGAACAAACTATGGCCTTAAGTCTCCAATGACCCGTCTTTGTCGTATTGTTAACTCAAGACAAGATCTGGACTTTTGGTTTAAGTTTACAGCGATTTAAACAAGCATTAAATAAATAGTCCAGGTCTTGTCTTGATGTCCCTTATGTTTGTCTATACTTCTTTTCTTTTTTAAAATTTTTTTCTAACTATTCTTTTATTGTAACATTTAAAGCCTATAAATTGTATAAATGGACAATGTCCGTTAATAAATAAATAAGCAATGTGACATGGATACGTTCGAAACTAGACAGGAGTGGACTAAAAGTAATATTGTTTATTTGGTTATTTTTATTCTTTTTTTCAAAGTATTTTTTTTTTTTAATTAGTCAATTTGGAAATCTTAGAATTTAAAAAAAATCTTTTGGCATGTACATCATTTTCAGTATTTTAGTTGTTCTTTAACTGTCCAAACCAATGCATGCTTGTTTCACGGACATTCTGCATTGATAATACTTTCCAAAAACATTTGAAAAGAGTTGTGGTGATGGTCAGCACATTTGCCTACTATGCAAGAGGTCTCGGGTGTGATTCCCGACATGGAATATTTATTTGAATAATATTTTTACACAAGAATATTTCCCAGTTTTATTTATTTATTTATTTATTTATTTATTTATTTATTTATTTATTTATTCATTTATTTATTAACGGACATTGTCCATGTATACAATTTATAAGGTTTAAATATTACAATAAAAGAGTAGTTTAAAACATTTAAAGAAAAAAGAAAGAAGCATTGACAAACATAAGGGACATCGAGACAAGATCTGGACTATTTATTTAGTGCTCGTTTAAATCGTTGTAAACTTAAACCAAAAAAGTCCAGATCCTGTCTTGAGTTAACAATACGACAAAGGCGGGTCATTGGAGAATTTAGGCCATAGTTTGTTCTATGCTGATCGATGAACAGTACTTCATTGTTTCTCAATCTACGAGTCGGAATATTGAATTTTACTTGTCCCAGTAATGATGGAACATCGATTATACCATTTAGTATGCCGAACATATATATGGAGTCAATATTAGTTCTACGTTTTTGTAGACTAGAAATATTTAACATTGACTCTATTTCAGCATAAGAATAATTATCTCTCTCTAGTCCAAGCATCCACGCTATTTTTCGAAGCAAGCGATGTTGGACTGATTCAATGTGATTTATGCGATTGACATAGAATGGAGACCAGACCACTGAGGCATATTCAAGAAGAGGGCGAACAGTTGAGCAATAAAGAGTTTTGATTGTACGGACATTAGTAAAATCAGAGGATATTCTGTTAATGAAGCCAAGTAATTTCAGTGATTTATTTACTGTATTATCTATATGCTCGTTGTATGTCAGTTTATAGTCCAAAACAACTCCTAAATCTCTGATGGACTTGACTACATCAATTTTGGAGTTTTCTAATAGGTACTCGAAGGAAATTGGTTGTTTTGTTCTATGAAATGACATTATTTTGCATTTTTTAATATTTAGTTCTAATTTATTGACTTTACACCATCGGTTAAAAGAGTTAATGTCTGATTGAAGAAGAAAGCAGTCTTGTAAAGTTTGAATTATTTTGAGAATTTTGTTGTCGTCCGCGAAGAGCCAAAAACGAGAGTAAGAGAATGATTTAGCAACATCATTAATAAACAAATTGAAAAGCAGGGGTGCCAAATGAGCACCCTGAGGTACACCCGATGTAACATCAATACTGGTTGATAAATAGTTATTTATCCGAACATTTTGTGTCCTACTAGTTAAATACGATTTAATAAATGATAGTAATGGATCTCTTATTCCCAAGGCATGTAATTTATACATGAGAATTTTATGATCTACTTTGTCAAATGCCTTAGAAAAATCTGTATAAAGAACATCAATCTGCTGACCATTTTCGAGTGCTTTGACAATAACCTGGGTATAATCTACCAGGTTAGAGGTGGTTGATCTGGCAGATCTAAATCCATGCTGTTCATCGATCAGTATATTCTTAAACATGGGCGTGATTTTGCTAGCAATTATAGCTTCAAACATTTTAGGGATACAAGATAATGTTGAAATAGGCCTATAATTGCTAACATTAGATTTATCGCCTGATTTAAAAATAGGCCTTATATAACTTATCTTCCATAAGGATGGAAACTCACCAGATGACAGCATAAGACTGATCATCTTACCTTCGTTTAACAAAAATGATCTTGATCATACCTCATACCTTGGTATTAGGCCGAAAAGAAATAATAAATGAATGCATAGGATAGTACACAAAATTTCCTCATTACACGTTTGTGTTGCCATGTTCAAAAAACATTTAAAAAAAAACAAATTCTCAAGTTTTCTTATTACCGTCGGGACACAGGAGCTGGAAGTCGTCTCTCAGCGTGTTCCTCGCCCACCACTCTCTCCTGCGGCCCCCGGCTGTCTCGGCCACAGTGGAGTGCCTCACAAACGCCACGTCTCCTCCCCCTTCGATCAGGCAGCGCAGAGCCCCTGTCGACAAAATAAACAGTATTAGAAGTTGGAACTGCGAAAGTTATGTCTATCTAATCGCTATGCAAAATATCAAATTTGTTGTTTGAAATTTTAATTAAAGAGGAACCATTATACGGATACTGACCCATGTTGCCGTAGTAGGCCTCAGAGGCGTCCCTTCTGCAGTGGCGGAAGGAAGCGCCGTGGCAGAGGCGGCACAGTGGAGCGTGCGGGACACCCGCATTGTACTCGGGGGACACGGCTCCCGGCACGCAAGAGCGTGAGAACCACTCAGCCGCGGCCCTGGCTGCGTCACACCCATACGGCCTGCACAAATATAATAGGTTAGTGATACATAAGATCAATCACACTTGAGGAAGTGAGATATCAACACATAGTGCAATCTTTTGTTCAGAGATAAATTAGGCCTAATGGTGACACATGTACTTTCCTATATTTTAATACCGTATTATCTAACTGCGCTGAGAAATATCATAATTTCATGCGTACTGCACTGCAATATTTCAATAATGTTTGTGAGATTTTTTTAGTCTGAAAATATGTATAAAAATCAGTAGTTTATGATAAAAGGAAAAAAATCCGGGTGGAAGAAAAGAAACACGAATATATTGTGAAATTTGCGAAAGTAAACCTGGATTATTAGGTAAAATATCATGCTATGAATTCTATTCATTTAATTTTAATCAATCCTTACATATCTTCTTCTTCTTCGTTTTTTCATGGCCTTTTCACATCTCTACTCGGATGTTCTGGCCAGTGTCGAGTACTTTTGTTTTGTTTTTATTTTTTTACATATTTACACATGTGTTAGTAATATTCCTTACATATCGATTTCAACAAAACTAGTAAATATTTTTATTTATAATATATAAATACATATTTATATTTATTAATTTAATTACATTTTTATGTAAATGTTTTCTCTTCCTTAAAAATTAAGTTGGCATGAGGCACAAAACAGAACAGATATAAAATTGATTGTAAAAGTTAAAAAAATAAAATATTTTGAGGATTCTTTCATCTTTCATTTTATTTACATCCCCCAGCTACCTAAAGTAGTAATTTTAACAAGATTTAACTGTTTATAATTGTACTAACCTTATCCAACCATTAGATATAAGATAAGCAAGAGGGTAGACCCATCCGGCCGCAGTGTTGATTCCTGAATGACAGGTATTTTTTCCTTTAAACGAAAGATATAAATTATTGACATGTACTATATTCTGCACATACATAGGTGAGAATAAATGCAAACATTTTACTAAGGGGAATATGAGCCAAAAACTCTAAATAACCCGTATAAAATAAGATAATGGTCAATCTGAAAATTGGTAATTTCCTAGTTGCACCGCAAAAAGTTAAAAATGGGTTAATATTTTTCATGGAATCCATTTAAAAAAAACGCACCAATTACACTAAGCGGTCGTGGTTTAGGATTCCGAGAGCCGCGCTCGCCTACTGTACAAGGCATCAGGTTCTCTAATCCCGGACGTCCAGCGCTAGCAGTTTGTCAGCAGTTTATGCCGAGACGCAGACCTGACGCAGAAGGACGCACAGTAGTAAGCTGTTGACAGAGGTTTAGAGACTCTTTTTTGACACCATATAGCCCAAATAGAAAGCGGACATGGAATGATAATGGACACAAATCTAAATGGTCCCACAAAGTAACACAGATTGAGTTATGTCACTGTCCTCGGGGGAATATGGCAAAAAAGAAGACCTAGAAGACGATTGGGCAGCAATATACAAGACACAATGACTTATAACAAGAGGTAGTGGTTGTACCACATGTTACAATGAAGGTTGCGTAATATGTGGCACGATATGTGGCGCGATCCGTAGTACTAACATACATGGTTAGAATAGTACAGGTAATGAGGATAATCAATAATAACAAGAATAAAATGCCGTGATTTGATGAAGTGAAAAGGAAGTTCTGAATAGTCCAGCTTCTCTTAAATGAGTTTTCTGTAGTTCTTTTATTATTATTATTATGGATAACTTATATAGCGCCATTTTCGTAATATAATACCTCAAGGGCGCTTTACATAGTGATTATATTGTTAAAAAAAATTAATTGACGCTTCTAAATTTGCAATTCAATTAAAACAACCTATTTTGTTGTCACATGCTAAGGATTTATTCAAATGATTTAGAGAACAAGTGGGTTTTAAGTTTTTTCCGAAACATCACTTCACTTTCACAGCCGCCTCGCACCTTTGCTGGAAGAGCATTCCATGCCATAGGGCCTGCGACCGCAAATGCACATTCACTAAATTTAGTGCACTAATTGCGTAGAGGTATAATAACTTTTCCTCGCCATAGACGTACCTGATCTAAGCGTGAGACGCCTGTCAGCTAGTTCATCTGGAATGCCTAGTTCCCTTAGATATTCCGGAGCAGAGTTGTGCAGTGACTTATACATAAGCCAACAGAGTTTGTATTCGATCCTCTGTGGAAAACGTAGCCAGTGTAGTTCCCGAAGTAGTGGAGTGATATGACTGAACTTAGAGATTTCGAAAATAAGTCTCGCTGCAGCATTCAATACAGATTGTAGGCGAGTCATTTTTCTCTTCATTAAGCAAATGCGGAAGAAGTTAGAAGTTCCTATTAAGGTCTAAAGCCAAATTTCCTTCCCCTTTTCAATACTATGCAGATATACATAACCAGGAAACAAAATCCAGTTGTGAAATATAAATCTTGTGCGCTATAAGCAAGGTTAATAATACTGGTCCAATGTTGAAATGAATATGTACAAGACAAAGTAAGAACCAAGAAAACAATATTAGCATGACTGGAGGAAATGTCTCTTAATAATAACGTAGCAAGGGGATGAAGGTTTCATGTTATATACAGATGTTCTTACCCCTAAGGAATGTGAGCTCAGTGTCGGCGTCTTGCTCCTTGGCTACTGCTACAGCGTAATAGTGTGTATTCCCGAGTCCGTACACTTCGGAGAGGAACGGCTCTAGAGAGTAATGCCGCGCACCTTCCCAAACATCAGCTGCATCCAACATTGTTGCATCAGCTGTACCGGAACGTATAGCCTAGAGAGGGGAATAAATCATTATCAGAAAGATAATCTCTTGAAAGATTTTTATGTAGTGTTTTCTCTTCTGCAGAGAAGTTCCTATATATGCCCAAAGCTGAAATTCCTTCCTCTTTCTAACACTAATTAGATAGAAAGTAATCTACATGCAAAATATAGTCATTCATAAGCGGATATTTTTTTTATCTTAAAATCTGAAAACATTTATGAACAAAAACAAAATTCAAACATAGGGTGTTAAACAACTTAAAAAATTGAATATACATATTTACAATGTTATTAGAGCAAATAAGAATTTTGTCAGTGATACTGCAATACAGCATAAATATCAATAGATTTTTTGGCAGAGGAACCTAAAAAGCGTTTTGCTAATATATTACTTAGGATTTTAATAATTCAAAAGTATCAGTATGAGAAAAACTATTTTTTTAATTTTTTTTTTTAAGAAATTAAATATTTGCGTTCTTATGATTTTTACCCAAATATTTAATTTTGAGGGCCATTTTCAACGAGTTGTAAATAACTCATTATTAGAAAATAGAATCGAGTTGGGGTAGAGTGGGATTCGAACCACGGACCTTTGGTCCGTGCGTCCGAGACACTAGCCACAGGACCACAACCCGATTTATTTAGAGTAAAAATAGCAAATAATTAAAAACAATGGCTCTTAGTCCCTATAACGAATTGCAGTAAAGCATTTTCGTAAAAAAAAAACAGATTACGCGGTATTACAGTTTACGTTGCTCTACTTCAAGATTAGAAATATTAAAAAAAAAAATCCCTTGATTTTACTTTTCATAGCCAATTATTTACATAAATACTGTATCTTTTCATATTTTTTATTTCAAAATTTATTTATTAACCCTTATGAATTATTACATTAATTTTACAAAAATAATAAAAAAGAAAAAAACATCGTATGTTAATAATATGTAATTTTTTATTAATACTCTGTTGTTCAAAGTAATATTTTTTACATCTTTTGAAAAGTTTGTCTGGGTCTTTTGTTTAGTTTTGTCTGGTAGTTTATTGTATAATATCAGTCCCAGGTTTATTAGTCTCGACTATCCTTGTCTTGTTTTAGAAAGTGGTTTATGATATTTTTCTGATATTCTCGTATTATGTCCATGTTTACAACAATGTTTTACAAGTTTTAGTGCTTTGCCTACAATTACACCAGTAACTCATTTATGGATAAATTTTAATCATTCTAGTTGAAAGAGTTCAGTTATATTTAATTGCTTAGTTTGTTTAAAAAATTCATGTGTTTTACCTGCATACAGTTGATATGTGAGTGTCCCTTGTAGCACACTAATTCTGGTTTTAAAAGCTGAGCTTTCATCGCAGTCTAAAAAATAAATACAATTTATGTAGAAAATGACTAATTAAAAAAAATTAGAATATATATTTTTTTAAATAAAAATTGTTGGTTAAATTAATTTATATAATATTTTTCAATTATGAGCATTTTTAAAAATGGAATGTTGATCTGAAATGTCGTCAAAAACTGTTAACGACACACAGTACAATAAGCCAGATTAAGTCAGCAGTAAAGTTATTGAAAAAACAAAACAATTATTTAATTGTTACAGTAAACTCACCCTCATCTTGACACACTTGTCTTGCTCGGGTTCTGAAGTCACACAGAGCGTGAGGCGCTGCACAGGGCAGGCGCGGATAGCCAACACGGGGGCCTCTGCCGACCCCAGGAAGCCGGCCAGCTGCTGCTTGTCCTCTGCCAAACTGACCAGACCTCGCGTGGAATCCTTAAATAACAATAATGTATTACCATTGTCGGTAAGTAATTAAGGAAACTCCCTAATGATTTTCCGAATGTTTGAGTTTACTGATTACCATATTGATGGGCCCAATTACAGTGGTGTATTACAGAACACAACATGTGTTTGAAAAAAAACACATTTAATTTTTGTGCTCTCACTGAGAATCGAGCCCGGAACCTTCTGGGCGTGAGTCAAACGTCTTAGCCATTAAACTACGGAGGCCGCCAAAGAAGAAAGTATGGGAGTAAAAGCACTTAAATAGTAGGGATAAGTTACATTTGTCATTATGGAATTTGTTTGAAATTTCATAAATCTGAAATATCAACATCTTCTAAGCACTGAAGAAACGTGAAGGTTTATACATGGGCAGAATAGTAAAACGTTGCATAGTGTGCAAAGTGATAACTTCAACCAGCCAATGATAGGTCATAAAACCCTGTAAATAGCCAAACTATTCCATGTCCACTTCTCAAACTATTTTTTTTTTATTCGGTCTTAAAATAGTACAAACATCATAATACATGGATGTCCTGATATTAACTTCAACATTTCTAAACTAAATATGTCCACTTGAAACTTATTTTTCATCACAAAACTAAGGTAGTTGTGAAAAAGATTGTAGAGAACAAAACATTTAAAATTTTGGGAGGAACCAGAAGCTATGATGATAAGGGTTCATGCAAAATCACCTACAGCACAATCACTGAACCACACGCCAACCACCGCAGCAGCACATTCTCCTATCAAACCACGACAAATTTGAAACAAATTCAACATATATATTTTCTACTAATATGTAATGATTTTTATTTTTCTTTCTCTTCGTAATTCATTTTTATTTTTTGCCCCTTTTTTTGTGTAAAATGCATTTCTGTTTTCATATTTAAAAATGCACTTCTGTTCTTTCCACTTTTATATTAATATGTAAAGATGATATTTTTGATATTTTTCTTTTTCTTCTAAAAACCATTTATATATTTTTTTGCTACTTCTGTGTAAAATACATGTCTGTCTTTATTCGTATATATGTATGTAAAAGCCTAAAAAGCGTTTAAATAAATAAATATATTACAAAACAAATCTCCAAAAATAAGCAAACTTTTTTTTTTTTTTTAATATTCTCTTTTCCCAAAAAACAGTTAAATCATTTTTTTTTTTTTTGATGTAAATAATTTATTCATACCTCTAGCAGGAGATCTGAGCGAACTCCGTAACGGGCGGACTCGAAAAGGTCGAATTTCTCTATCGGACGGGGACCAGCAGGACTGTAGTAATTCTCCGTTGTACTTGAACTTGAACCAAATCTGTTGGAATAATTTGAAATATAATAATTAATACTACATTTGTACATTGAAATAATGCTAGACAAGGTATTTCAAAATGTAAATTCTTAAACAAAATATTTTTCAGTGTAATTATTCCAAAAGCAACTATTAAAAATATTCTCCTATACCGAGCATTTTGAGATACGGCAATTAAATATATATTTTAAAATATGCAATTATTCATTTATTTATGTAACTGAATTTTACATATGTGTATAACATATCAATACATTTTAAATTTTTAATAATTTGACTTAATCAAGTCGTTTTTTACGCCCTTGATTTATGATTTAAGATTTGTTGGTATTCAACTATTAAAAGTACTTTATTTCCATTTAAGGACATAAAATAGGCAAACAAGATATACTGTGGTTGTAACTACTGGCATACAATAAAGTATTAAAATATTTTTAAATACATACAGTAAGAAAAAGAAGTAATGTTTACTATTATTTCAATATGTAACATCAGAACACAAATAATCATACCTAAATATGAGCGAAAACGCTAAAAAATACCTTAACCGTCATAGGCACAATTAAAAGTCTTAAAGAATGTTAACTTTATTTTTTTTTTCCTTAATACTAAAGCTTATAATATAAAAAACAGTATTTGTTCTGTCATTTACTTAAACATTCTTTATTTTAATTTATATTGCCGTGTGCGATTTTCATATAAATTTTTATGGCGTATGCAAACTTAGTATTTAAACATTTAATCTGAGATGAACATCAGGCCAGATGGTCGTTGTGTCACTTGGGGTATTTTTGATAAATCTACCTATGCTATTTTTGATAAATCACGCATGCTCGCTAGCCTACTGCCTCTCCTTAAATAAATAAAATCGTCATGATTGTAGAACAATGACGCATGTGATTTTCTTCAACTTTATATGAGAATGTTTTTTTTAAAAATTAAACTTTATGTCACAACTTGCTGATACTTGAGTTAGTTATATATATTTTTTCAAACCTAGAATATATAACATTTTTAAGATCAAATATGAAAGAAAGCCAACGTTGCATTTTTCACACATCCTTTGTTGTTCTACGATCATGAAGAAATGCATGAATTTTAATTACCTTCTGCTATAAAAACTTTCATTCCTGGCATCATTCCCGTATTCAAAATCTGATTGCACTCCAATAGGGTTGCCATATTGGTCTCTTTGTCCAATAGGATTACCGTACTGGTCCCTTCCTTGCACAGGGTTGCCATACAGGTCTCTTTCTATGGGGTTGCCATACTGGTCTCTCTCTACAGTGGGGTTGCCATACTGATCTCTCTCCCGGGAGTAGGAACCTTCGGGATTTCGGGGTCGGTTGTTGTAATCTGTGGAATTACTTCGGACCACAGGATCGGAATAAAATTCAAGAAGTTTTTGCAGGAAGTTTTGGTACCTATAATTAAAAAAAAAGGTAGAGATATATTAATATATTTATTTATTCATGGACTCATTCAGTCCATTTGATTACAATAAAATAATTTATTTTTTTTATATAAAAGTACAATTAAAATAAAATTCAAATACAATTCTTGTTCGAATTCTTTTACCAATGGTTATCTCAGTTATGCAAGGTCTCAAAGGAGAAAATGAAACAAATATATATATTTTTAAATGCTATTAAAAAAAATCTTTTTATATATGAACTGCAGTCAATTTAATATTTTTTCTTCATATGACACTTGTAAATTCTTTTTTAGATAATATATATTTTATTTTTCAATAAATATTTGCAATTCTATTTTTAGTTTGTAAATAACTGTGTTAGAAAATGAGAATGAAATTATGAAAGAGGGGGGAGCAAAACTGCAGACCTTTGATCTGGAATCTGCAACACTACCACAGGACCATAATCCGGTTTATTATTGGTAACTTGGACTCGGGGATGCGACGAAAAGTTAATTTTGTTTTAAATTGATATAAATTATAATTTTGCATACCTTTTTCTTTGCATTTCATTTTTGGCTGTGGAGGTTACAATAGCATTTGATGGTGCCCTTCCCCAGTGGCACGACAAGTGATCATGGATTGGTCTCCGGCTCCCATCCTTACATAGTAGTTCAAATTTATCCGGTGAAAGGGAACCTACAAACAATAACAATCTTCCGATGTACACTTCAAATAATTTTACTAACATTTAACATATTACAACAGAGATGAAGAACATTTAAGAGAAGGTAATATAGAAGTCTAGGGCTTATGACCTGTCAATGGCTGGTTTAAGTGGCCACTTTACACACTGTGTAACATTCACCATTCTGCCTATATTTGAACATCTATATTCCTGCAATTCTTTCATCTGTTGATGTTTGTGAAGTTAAAGAGCTGAAACCTTTATTTATGCAGGTGAGATTCAACTAATTGAATTATTTCACCTACATACTAGGCAACGCCTGAAAATATTATTTTTTCAATTTCTATACTTCTTCATGGACCAGGTAATTTATCAACAATATTTTGAGTTTGTCCAAATTTTTGTAGACAAAGACTGGATTCAACTCCTAAATAAAGGTTTCAGCTCTTTTCCTTCACAAACATCAACAGATGAAAGAATTGAAGGAATATAGATGTTCAAATATGGGCAGAATGGTGAATGTTACACAGTGTGTAAAGTGGCCACTTAAACCAGCCATTGACAGGTCATAAGCCCTAGACTTCTATATTACCTTCCCTTAAATGTTCTTCATCTCTGTTGTAATATGTTAATATAAACAGATCCCCAGGGAGTTGAATCCAGTCTTTGTCTACAAAAATTTGGACAAACTCAAAATATTGTTACTATCATTTGCTTATTTTATTCAGGAGAAAACCATTAAGAAAAATACTTTTAAAAATATAAAAACCAATTATACTGCTGTCATCAGCAAAAAGGCAGTTATTTGCAAAAGTCACATTTATGTAAAAAATCATAAGTAAAATCACAGTATGTCAAATGTTTATAAAACATAAAACCTGTGTGTCATTTCTACACTAAGTTTTTGCTTATGGATCTCTATATGTGTTCTTGCTTAAAAAACTTAAATATCATTATATCGATTTTCGTACTGAAATATTTTTTTTACTGCTATATATTCAATGATTTAAAATTTCTTGTAGAACATTACCACATATTTAACTCATTTTGTGATTTTTACAAAACACTGCCCTTTTGCTAATGAAGGCAGTATAGTTATCCATATTTATAAAATACTTACAGTAATAAAAATGCATAGCTAATAAAAAATGAATACATACAGTATGTAAATTAAACCCTGTCACATCCAAAACCATGATGATCGTTTCACAACCAAAAAAATATTGAAAAAAAACAAACGGTTGCCTGCTTTTGCAGAGAAGAAAACAGGAGTGGGGAGGGGATATTCAAATAATAAAAGTAAATAATAAAATACATAACAATAAAATCTAGGGAAATTTTAAAGGGAAAAAATGTGAGAGGGGTTGCTTAGAGCTGACATTCTTAAATCTATTTCTTTTATCAATAGAAAATCTATGCTTTACATTTATTTTCTGCACTCTCTGGTAAACTCTATTTAGTCTTAGCCTATTCTAAGATGAAGGGATTATAATTAATTCTCATTTCTTATTTAATGTTTTAACTTTTATAGAACACTAACAAAAAGATATTAAACATTAAAACCAGTTCTCTATATACGAGAAATTATTTTGTGGGTTCTGAATAAATCTGGTATTGTATATTAAAATGTTGTGTTTAATTTCTTTTGTTCCTTTTGCAGGGGGTTTGGTGTATATCCGACACATAATATTACAGTAGAACTCCGCTTATCCGAACTCCAGTCATCCGGATCGCCAAATATCCAGATCATTATCAGGAAATAAAACCTCACGGCTCTTAAACAGTTTCTTTTTCGAAACAATTAACTTAGTTAATGTGATACCAATTCTCTGTATTATTTCAAAACCAATAAAAAAATAGTGATCATAGAGTAAATTTGGCATTTTTTTTTTTGAAACTTGCCTTAATTTAAAAGTTAATTAAATTATCCGGATTTCAGCACATCCGGATAAATGATAATGTCTGGAATTCATGAATCTGAATAATAGTAGTTTTATTGTACTTACTGAATTCTTGATGAGTAGCCAGAACATGCGGTACAGTGGTATGCTTCAGGAAAGCCACATCTCCAGCTTCCAAGAGACAACGCATGGCTCCAGTGTACCCCGCGTACGGGTCTCCCAAGGAACAACGCACTCCAGTGCGTCCCGTGCACAGTTCACATAGCCTAAAATCAAACATTTTATTTCCTTTGTATAGTATAGTCATTGGCATGCAACACTGTGTTAGCAAAATTCAATTTCTAATGTGGAAGGAACAAGTAAAGCATTATTTCTTTTAAATTATTTCTTTATGAGGCCTTTTGCCAAAATACAATGATATCGGAAGAAACAAGTTTACTGATTACGCCACTTTAATTCATACACAAATTGAATTTATTAAACTTAATATAACAAAGTTAGATTTGATTTATTTGTAAATGATTTCACAACTTTTTGGAATATCGTCTATGTAAGTTTCATACTGCGAATGAACCGTTTGAACCATCAAAATGTTCAGGCGGGACAAAATCCCTTGCGATTTTGTAAAAAAAAAAGATAAAAAAATAAATTAAAGTTCAATATATTTTGTGTTGTTGATTTATACTAGAAAACCTATTTTTACTATCGCATGAGTCTGTACGAAGTTAACTGTAGCAGTTATGTATGGCTTATTCGCGATATGTCCTTATTACCTTTACGCAAATCGAGAATGTCTCATCCGCTGTACTGGATTTAGGGATATACATGGTATTGCTTTGCTTCTT
This sequence comes from Micrasema longulum, assembly GCF_059751315.1. NCBI lineage: Eukaryota > Metazoa > Arthropoda > Insecta > Trichoptera > Brachycentridae > Micrasema > Micrasema longulum. The sequence goes on along the minus strand of NW_028279465.1, from coordinate 6,037 downwards.
TCTAAGGAGGATACGTTTATGGTACTAGATTTCATCGAACGCAAGCAATATATTGGTCAATTTCAACATTCAAATATACCAATCAATGCGGTTTGTCCCATTCAATTGAAAACGTGACAAAATGTAATTAGATTTTTTTGGCTCATACCCGTTATTGAACTGACATAGTTGATATTTTATTAAAATATAATATAAAAAAATATTATTATATCCTTCCGATTGATTTCTTTGTTCTTTCCATATTAATATGCTACATGTATGATATTATGACTCAATTATATTTATTTTTTAATGTGTTGTGCTAATTCTGGTTCCACTATTATTTCTTATATATATAAATGAACTATGTGCTCTTAAAGTAGAAGGAGAAATATTGTCATATGCTGATGACACTGCTATTATTGTTTATAATAAAACATGGGAGTCAACCTTTAATGACGCTACAAAAAGTATTACGATAGTTAATAACTAGCTTGAAACAAATTTACTTAGTTTTAATCAAGAAAAAAACATGTATTTGCCTTTTCAAATCTCAAACAAAAGTGGCCCTTCAGAGAATTTGTCAATTACAATCCATGATTTAAAATGTAATGTAGATATTTGTAATAAGTGCTAAAAAATAAGTTCAGGGGAAAGTTAGAAATATTTGGGTATATACATAGATTATAGGCTAAAGTCTTTGTGGGCATTTTTTCCAATTTATGTTATAGCTTAATTTTGAGATGTATTTTTCTAAAGTGTATTTTTGTAATTATATTTCTATGTAAATAATATATGTATGGAAAAATAAACAAATAAAAATTAAATACTCTATTCCTCCAAACTGAACATAGAACTTTATTCTTATGGGACTTGGTCCGCAGAAAAAAGCAGAGTTAACATATACAATATATTTACTCTGCCAATTTGATTTTTTAACATTCCATTTTAATAATGATACAGAAAATTACAATTTACAGTCTTTCTCTTTATTTTACTATGATTAGGAAATTGAATTGCTTATAACTTATAACATGTTTGTGATAAAACATAACTTTTATTACATAATATGCCATAAAAAGTAAATTAGTTGATGACCGGTGCAGTACCAGACGACATTATTATTAAAACTTTGCGAGTTAAAACAAAAGTAACTTACTTGTCAGAATTATCCCCAATGGGATTATATTTATCAATGAGGGCATTCGGTGCACAGGACGGACCAAAGTAATTAATCACAGACTTAACGTGATTATTACAATCAATAATCTCCATTCCTCCATGATTGATCAGCTGTAAACAAAATATAATTTACTTAATGGAAGATCCGATGCATTGCAGGAAACTTGATTACACAGTGCAGATTTAAACTATGCCACTCTGATAAGCTTAAACCATACCCTGTTTTGCATAATCCATGTGTGGAAATACTGCAATGAATGTAATGATATATCTATCATTATTAAGTAAAAAAAAAAACTTGTGAATTATGATGTCAAAATATTATCTGACAAAATACATTCAAATTGCAACATCTCACAAACAGTAAGTTACCCTAGGAAATATTAAAAGCACATATTATATAGTGCTTAACATTCAGAGAAATAAAATAAATAAACTGTCTAAATTTAAAAACATTTGCACTTTTTCAAAACACAGATTGCTTGCTTGTTGTTTAAATTATTTATAAAAATTTTGGGCGCTATGTTTGAATTGCAAATTACATAAAAGCATATTTTTAGGATAAAAAAATTAACTGATGTCAAAAGAATCTAGTAAATTAAATTTATCAATGAGAAATAAAGTATAATTTAAGCATATATTAGTGACACAACTTGAACTCCATTTTCTGGCACCTTTCGAAAATGGCCCCAAACTATAGATATAAAAATAACAGATAAGTAATGAATTTTTTCTTCTTTTTTTAAAAGGAATAACCCGCTAAGTCCATTTTAGAGGCTTGTCAGCAGGAAGACAGGTTTTACTCAATTCTGACATTTCTCTTGACGCTCAAATTAGTAGAACGATAAGTTCATGCTTCTACCAGCTGAGACAAATTAGATGCATACGCAAAAATTTGCCGGTTGATGCCGCCCGTCAATTAATAAATGCGTTTGTAGTGTCTAGAGTCGGTTATTGTAATGGTATCTATGCAGGTCTACCAATGAAGAAAATGACTCGCCTACGATCTGTATTGAATGCTGCAGCGAGACTTATTTTCGGAATCTCTAAGTTCAGTCATATCACTCCACTACTTTGGGAACTACACTGGCTACGTTTTCCACAGAGGGTCGAATACAAACTCTGTTGGCTTATGTATAAGTCACTGCACAACTCTGCTCCGGAATATTTAAGGGAACTAGGCATTCCAGATGAACTAGCTGACAGGCGTCTCACGCTTAGATCAGCTACGTCTACGGCGAGAGGAAAAGTTATTATACCTCTACGCAAACAGCGCACTAAATTTAGTGAACACGCATTTGCGGTCGCAGGCCCTATGGCATGGAATGCTCTCCCAGCAGAGGTGCGAGGCTGTGAAAGTGAAATGATGTTTCGGAAAAAACTTAAAACCCACTTGTTCTCTAAATCATTTGAATAAATCCGTAGTATGTGACACCAAAATAAATTCTTTTAATTAAATTACAAATTTAAAAGCTTCGATTAAATTTATTTAATTATAGAATCACTATGTAAAGCGCCCTTGAGGTATTATGTTACGAAAGTGGCGCTATCTAAGTTATCCATAATAATAATAATAATAATAATAGAAAAGAAAGGATATGGAAAGAAGTTATGAATAATACACCACAACAGCCGGATTGATTGAGAAAAAATCTTTGTTGGTTTTTATTTTGCAGCTGGTGGGAATCAAACTTTAATTAAGTTTTGATTAAAACAATCATTACAAAGATAAAGTAATTACCGTATGCACAGGCAGCACCCACCCCGCGTATGTTCCTACAGCCGGGAAGCAAGCTTTTTTCCCTCTTAGTCCCCGTATTCCATCTTCACTTCCGATATCGGTACCTTTTTTTACTACAGCCACAGAATACGCATGGCGCAAACCTCCCAGCTGTGTCTCCTGCAAAAATAAAATACAAATATGCATCAAAGCATTGCAAGACCTCTGCAAAGATTTCTCTATGGTTTATGTAATACCAACAGCCGGTGAACCTACAACAGTGAGATGGACTACGGAGCCCTTCAGTGCTATGCAGCAGGTGTGTGTGCATAGCTTATAAAAATGAGTGGAATTTAAAAGAATAAAATAAAGTTCAAGAAATACTGTAACTAAACTGTTTACTCCAGTCCAAGACAGTATTAGGCATAGAATTAAGAATAGTCCAGAAACCGCATACGCACATCAAGCATAAAGCGACTCAACTACTCATAAATGAGTAGGTTTACGTTTTGACCCATAAGTTTCTTTGTGGACGTCGCTCAGTACGCAACTCCCGATTTGAATTCAGCTTTGCCGTGTTGTGTCCTTTTAAAGTGTAGAAATACTGCTAGGATCTTAAAGAAACAGGATGCAATCACATTTCATGTGTAATTAGCAAATGAATGTGTATATAACAAATGCATTACTTAAAAATAGAATTATTTTTCCATCTGTCAGATTGTCGAAGAAACAAAATGGAAATTTCGTTAGTGTTGCCAGGGTAGTAAATTTTTTTACCCTACTTTGCTCATCTAATGAAAGAATTAATGAAAATTGGATCTCGGATTAAACAACTCTGTGGTGGACATTTGACTGACATTATCTTCAAAACATCAAATATTATTTAACATGATATAAAAATATCCGTTTTATGTAAAATAAAATTTGTTTTATATTTTAAGTTTAAAGTTCATTGATTCAATTACTCCTATTAAATGACCCTTTACTTATCTACTCTGTTGTTTCAATCAATATTTCCGGGTGCACAATAAAATTTTAGAGAAATTAACAGATTGCTTTTTTTTTACCTTTTATTTATGTTATGATTTTTTTTTTCCATCAAGCAACATTACGCTGCGACCTCACGAATGCGCGCGGATAGAGCATAGTGGGGGAATTATTGGACACAGTCCGATGTATTCAAATATGATTCTACACTCTTTCTGGACTTCTTCTTATTTCTATGGTATTAGGTTATTACTCCAAAATTTGGTAAGGTATTCAAAATAAAATAATTTTATTTTGGATACCTTACCAAAGGAATTTTACCAATTATCTGCATACACAATAAATATATTACTCTAAGGTTATGTACCTGTACTGTGTCACATATTTTTATTTTTTAAAATTATTACTTATACTATATTATTTATCAAGAAATATGTACAAAAACATTAATATACAATAATTTAGAATAACATAGTTCAATTTCAGTTATAGTGTTGTAATAAGACGGTGCTTATTGGCAAAACTACATTAGAACAAACTACAATACAATAAACAAGAAAAAAATAAGCTAATTACATGGTATGTACAATGTTGTATATTGGAAAAGTGACAAATTATTGCAACAATAATGAGTTACTAGCTAAATGATCCTGAAAAACTCTAGTTCAAAGAGATACTTTATTTATATACATGTTTTAACATAGCTTATTTGACTGTAGAAAGAACTACATATTTTATTAATAGAAATTAATGTTTACATACTTGCACAATTGGAACGAGAGAGTGAAATCTTCCAGCTACAAACACTTCCCCAGAATCTAGTGATGTAATATCGGCTTTCTCACTATCCAACAGGGACATGCACTCATCCTTATCGAATGCCTAAAAATATTTGTTTAAATATAAGTATGTATTAATATTATCAAATACACCAGCAGCATTATGCTGATGCATGTACATAAAATATAAATACAGCAGAACTCCGTTTATCCGAACTCCAGTCATTCGGATCGCCAAATATCCAGATCGTTATCAGGAAATAAAAAAATAAAGATGCTTTTCATTTTAATTAAAGTGTGCACTTAACTTTGCTGGACATTTTGAAGTAAGTTTTTAACGTGCTTCCAATTCGCTGTATTATTTAAGCTATTTATTCTTAGCCAATGAAGAAGCTCAGTGGTTTTTTTATTTTTTTTTAGTTGTAAACTAACCCAAAAATGTTTTTTTAATTTTTTTATGTATGGTATTATCAGCGCTATGATTTTTTAAAGATTTGTTTTACTGAAATTACTCCACATGCGACATCTCAAGTTCTCTTGTTACTTCTCGGTTCGTTCTGCCGATCGGTCCGTTCGATTACCGTAAATTGGAAATCTTGCACAACCCTCTTATGGTTAATTCATATGAACTAAAATATAGCATGAGTAGAATGACAGTTGTCAGAAAAAGTGATGACATAACTTTGTAGTAACGTCTAAGGAGTGATTAATATTGACACACGAAAAATCATTCGTATTTGGAATGTTAATTTATTTTTTTAATACAATGCTTGACATATAAATACAAAAAAAAATATATAAAATCAGCATTAAAACTAAGAAAAAACTAAAATAAACCTAATTATTAATGACGTTCTTACAAGGTTACATCATTTTGCAAAAACGTTAGAGATGGACAAATTGATCAATGTAATTTGATTGAATAAAAAAATTATTCATTTGATAATTTTCACGAAAAAAGTCTTATTTTTTGGTGAATAATTGTATTTAACACACTATAATATGCTTGTTTTTGCGTTTTAATATCAATTTTCGGAAACAGAGTTTCATATTTGCATGAAAAAACTGATAAAATCTATTTGATCGGTGCATGATCAGTGATCAGTAATTTTCCATCACTATTGACATGAGTTTGACAGCTGTCATTTTAATCAAGCTAAATTTTAAGGACTATAGTGAGGTCGCTCAAAGTAGTTCATTTTTATTAAAATATATATTTTAATTTTTTTCATACATTCTTAAGAAACTTTGCCATAAAATGTAATGCTCTAATTTTTAAAAAGAAAGAAAACATTTTTGTATCCAATTTCCCATAGGGTTGTAGTTCCTCATTACAACAGTTATATGAAGAAACATATGTAAGCATATGTATGTCTAGAGAAATACTATA